>NW_004444170.1:2621320-2644505 GCF_000243295.1 Trichechus manatus latirostris | reverse complement strand
CATAGGGCAACATGTGTAGTAACTGTTAAATGAGAAACTATTTTGTTCTGTAAGCCTTCATCTTAAGTGAGAATAACAGCACAATTGGAAGAGCATAGTTGATGTCACTGAACTGTGAATGTAGTAATTTTTGAAATGGTGTATCTTTGGCTATGTGTATTTTCACCCAAAAAAACAAAATGTTGAGAAGTTAGAGGGATGACATATTGTGGGGTTGTTATCCAATGTCATAAAACAATATGTGTACTAATGTTTCATGAGAAACTATTTGTTCTGTAAGCCTTTACCTGAAGTACCATAAAATAAAAAAATAAATAAAAACGGATAGAACTGAAAGGAGATTTATTTGGTTGTTTTTATTGTGTTTTAGGTGAAAGTTTACAGCTCAAGTTAATTTCTCATGCATAAATTTATACACATGTTGTTATGTGACAGTAGTTGCAATCCCTATAATGTTACAGCACTTTCCCCCTTTCCACCCGATTTCCCATGTCCATCCAATCAGCTCCTGTCCATTCCTGCCTTCGCATCCTGCCTCCGGACAGGAGCTGCCCATTTAGTCTCGTGTATCTCCTTGAACTAAGAAGCACACTCTTCACGAGTATTATTTTATGTTTTATAGTCCAATGTAATCTTTGAAGTGTGGGCTTCAGGAATGGTTTTAGTTCTGGGTTAACAGAGTGTCTGGGGGGCCATGGTTTCGGGGGTTCCTCTAGTCTCAGTCAGACCGTTAAGTCTGGTCTTTTTATGTGAATTTGAGTTCTGCTCCACACTTTTCTCCCACTCTGACAGGGACTCTTTGGTGTGTACCCCTGACTGGAGATTTAGACAAATCCAGTATTGTAGTTGGAAATTTCAATATCCTTAATTCAGTAGTTTGATAGATCAAACAGGCATAAAATCAGTAAGTATATCGTTGTCAAAAGCAGTAATTCCAATCAACTTGGCAGTTATACAATAAATGTTCAACAACAGTAGAATATACATTTTTTCTCATCTTGCATGGGACATTCATCAATATAGACCACGTTCTGGGCAATAAAAGACATCTTAAATAATTAAAAGTATAAGGATCACAAAGCATGTTTTCAGACCACAATGGAATTAAACTAAAAATCAATAGAAAGATAGCTGAAAATTTCCCAAATACTTGGAGATTAAACAGCACACTTCTATATGACACATGAGTCAAATAAGAAGTTTGAAAAGAAATTAAAAAAAATACTTCGCACAAAATAAAAATGAAAACGAAACTCATCAATATTTGTGTGATGCAGTGAAATTATTGCTTTGAGGACAATCTATAGTGAAAAATGCATGCATTTGAAAACAACAAACATTTACAAGCAATAAGCTAACTTCCACCTTGGGAACTACAGAAAGAAAATCAATTTCAGCCTAAAGGAAGCAGAAGAGAAGAGATAACAAGAAATAGAGCAGAATCAATGGAATTGAAAATAGGGAAGCAATATAGAAAATCAATGAAAGGAAAATCTTTCTTTGAAAAGATCAATAAAATTGATGTCTCTATCCTGAATAACCAAGAGAAAGAGAAAGAATACATAAATTACCAATATCATAAATGAAGAAGGGGCCATTATCACTGATATTATGGACATTGAAGTTATAATAAAATAATAATGTGAATAATTCTATGCTGATAAATTTTATAACTTAGAAGAATTGACCAATTCCTTGAAACATACAAATTGCCAAAATTCATACAGGAGAAATATATAATCTGAATATGCATAATCTATTAAAGAGAGTGAATCAATAATTTAAAACCTTCCAAAACAAAGTACCAAGCTCAGATGATTTCATTGGTGAATTCTACAAAATATTTAAGGACCAAGCTATACTAGTTCTCCCAATGTCTTCAAGAAAACAGAAGCAGAGGAAATTCTTCCTATATCATTCCATGAATCCAGCAATATCCTCATACAAAACCAGATAAAGACAGTAGAAGGAAGGAAAACTGCAGAACAATATTTGTCATGAACATAGAGGCAAAAATTCTCAATATTGGCAGATCAAATCCAAGAATGTATAAAAAGAATTGTACACTATACCCAAGTGACATTTATTCTATGTATGTAAGTCTGGATCAAAATTTCAAAATCATTTAGTGAAATTCACCGTAGCAGTAGGTTAAAGAAGAAAAATCACGTATCAATTGAAGCAGAAAAAGCATTTGACAAAATCCACCATTTGCTCATGATAAAACTCAGTCAAGTGAGAATAGGAGGAAACATCCACAACTTGGTAAATGATATCTTAGAAACAAAGAAACAAATAAAAACTCTACATCTCACCTAATACTTAACATTGAGAAATCAGACACTTTCCCACTCAAATCAGAAATTAGGCAAGGATGTTTTCCTCACCAATCTTATTTAGCATCATACTAGAAGTCTTATATAGTGCTAAAAAAATAAAGTAGAAAAAAGAAATAAAAGGTATACAAATTGAGAAGGGAGAAATAACATTGTTTGCAAATGACAATTGTCTATGTAGAAAATCCTAAAGTATCAAAAAAAAAAAACTTCTGGAACTAATAAGTGAGTATAGCAAGATCACAGAATGCAAGGATAATGTACAAAAGTCAGTTCCGTTGCTAAATATCAGTAGTATATGATTGTAATTTTAAAATAATTTTAAAAATATGATTTGCAATAGCACTAAAAAGTAAAATAAAATACTTAGATATAAACCAAACAGAATATGTACAGCATATATATACAGAAATTCACAAAACCCTAATGAAAGAAATTTTTTAAAAAAGCATAAATAGAAATATATTCCATGTTCATGGATTGGAAAACTCAATATTGTGAAGATGTCAATTTTTCAAAAATTGATTTATAAAGTCAGTGTAATCTTAAATGAAATCCTAAAAAGCTTCTTTGTAGAATTCAATAAACTGTTTCTAAAATTTATGTAGAAAGCAAAAGACTTAGAACAACAAACACAATATTCTACAAGAAAAGAGATGGAAGACACTCTACTTGGTTTTGATACTTTCTATTTACCATAAAGCAATAGTTATCAAGATAGCAGGGTGTTGGAGAAAGAGTAGACACATAGGTGAAGGAACCAGAATAAAGAACTCAGAAACTAAGACCCACTGGTCTTTGACAGCAAACCCTGGTAGTGTAGTGATTAAGAGCTACAGCTGTTAACCAAAAGGTCAGCAGTTCGAATCCACCAGGCGCTCCTTGGAAACCCAATGGGACAGTTCTACTCTGTCCTTTGGGTCACTATGAGTCGGAATCAATTTGATGGCAACAGGTTTGTATTTTTTTTTTTTTTTTTTTGGCTAGTCTTTGACAGTGGAGCAAAGGCAATTCAATGGAGAAATATTCTTTTCATCAGATGGTTCTGGTGCAATTAATTGTTTATATGAAGAAGGGAAGAAAAAAAAAAAAAACTTTGACACAAACCATACACCTCCACAACAATTAACTCAAAATTGCCGTAGACCTAAATGTAAAACAGAAAGCTATAAAATTCCTGGAAGAAAGCATGAGAGATCTTAGATTTTGTGATGAGATTTTAGAAGCAAAAAACAAAAGCATCATCTATGAAAAGATTGTTCTGATAATTTGGATTTCATTAAATGTAAAAAAAAAAATTGTTTGGCAAAATATGTCACTGTCAAAAGACAAGCCAGGCAGTAATGGAGAAAATGTGAGACAAAAAATGTATAACATACAGAAAAATAAATAACAAGTACTAGAAGTAAGTTTTTCCTTAACA
The DNA here is from genome assembly GCF_000243295.1 of Trichechus manatus latirostris. Taxonomy (NCBI): domain Eukaryota; kingdom Metazoa; phylum Chordata; class Mammalia; order Sirenia; family Trichechidae; genus Trichechus; species Trichechus manatus. The sequence continues at coordinate 2,640,746 of NW_004444170.1, read as the reverse complement.
GTAATTACTTTAAATGTAAATGATTCAAACTCTTCAAATGTTAAATATTGACAAAATAAATTTAAAAAATAATAATTAGACTGTATTCTGCCTATAAGAGACTCACTTCAGATCCTAAGACCAAAGGTTGAAAATGAAAAGATAGAAAAAGGTATTCTTTATAAATAGTAACCAAAAAAGAGCTGGAGTAGCTATTCAAATATTGTACAAAATAGACTTTAAGTCTGAAATTGTTATAAGAGGCAAAGTAGGGCATTACTTTGATAAAAGGGTCAATTCATGAAGATTATACAGCAATTATAAACATATTCATCAAACAACAGAGCCCTGAAATATATGAAACAAATATTAACATAATTGATGGAGAAATAGACCTTCTACAATAACAGTTTGAGAATTCAATACACTACTTTCAGTTATGAGTCGAACATCCAGGCAGAAGATCAATAAGAAAATAGAGGACTTTAAAAATACTATAAACTGATTAGACCTAACAGGCATAATTAGAAACTTCACCTAACACCAGCAGAATACTTATTCTTCTCAAGTATAAACGCAATATTCTTCAGGAAACAGTATATGTTAGCCACGAAACAAGTCTCAATAAATTTAAAAAGACTGAAATCATACAAAATGTCTTCTGCAGCCATAATTACATGAAAACAGAAATCAATAAGGAAACGGGACAATATATTGAAATTGAACAACACGCTCTTACACAATCTTTGGACCAAAGAAGAAGCCAAAGGGAAAATTGGAAAATATTTAGAGATGAAAGAAAATGATAACACAACATACCAAAATTTATGACATGCATTGGACACAGTTTTCAGGGTTTAACATATAGGTATAAACACCTACAATAAAAAAGATCTCAGTAACCTAAATCTAGAATTTCACCAACTATGAAAGAAGAGTAAACCAAGCCCAAAGTTAGCACAAGGAAGGAAATAATAAAGATTAGAGCAGACATAAGAGAACTAGAGAATAGAAAAACAATCCTGTTGCCATTGAGTCAATCCTGTAGAATAGAGTAGAACTGCCCCATAGGGTTTCCAAGGAGCAGCTGTTAGATTAGAGCTGCTGACCTTTTTGGTTAGCAGCCAAGCTCTTAAGGACTACACCAGGGATCCAGAAAAACAGCAGAGACTATCAGTGAAACCAAACAATGCTTCTTTGGAAAGAAAAAGAAAATTGACAAACTTAGCTAGACTGACCAAAAAAAAAAAAAAAGGAAAAGACACAAATAACTAAAATCAGAAATGAAAATAGGAGCATTTCTATGGACCATATTCCTACATATTGGAAGGAGGAGATCATCTGTTGGTCAGGCTGCATTTCTTTTTGGAGATTCTGGGAATGAATTTGTTTCTAAACCCTTCCAGCTTATTGTGAAATTCAGTTCCCTGTGGTGGTAGGACTGAAGTTCCTAGTCCTTTGCTGGCTATCAGCCAAGGGCCTGTCTCTGCTCCTAACAACCTGGGGTCACTGGAACAGAGTTCTTTATTTGAAAGTGTTGTGATGGTACAGAAGTGAGCAAGTGACAACACAGAAAGACACGGGCAGAGAACAGAGTGAGAGAGAGAACAAACGGTGGTTTCCTTCTTAAACCCATGATACAGCATGTTTTTTTCAGAATTACGAGTTTAAGTTCAAAACTGTGAGAGGCAGCTTACCCTGCGCTTAGCCACCTGTAAAGTTTTTTCACTTAAAAAAATAATTACAATTTAACTGATCTTATGTGCATAAATGAAGAAATCTTAAATGTAAGGCAGCATGCATATTTCAAAGGAGGTGTCCAAAAATAATGTTTTGAACATGACTATATAAACTTTTAGGAAGGTAGAAAAATAGTTACAATGTCACTTCTTTATTAAATACATCCAAACCTGTTGCCTTCCGGTTGATTCCTACTCATAGCGACCCTATAGGACAGAGTAGAACTGCCCCATAGGGACTCCAAGCAGCAGCTGGTGGATTCAAACTGCCGACCTTTTGGTTAGCAGCCGAATATTTATATTAAATACATATAAATATGTAAATTCATTACATTTTAGAAAATCATGTTAATTTAGAAACTTTTTTTGTTGTTTCCCTTTACCAGTCAGGGTTCTTAGGTGGCAAACAAAATTATCAATTCTAGCTAGTTGTAGTAGAAAAAGTATAGAGATGCATATTAGATAGCAAATGCAATCTCCAGGAATGTCAGCAAACCCAGACTTGGGTGCTACAAGGCAGGAATAATCTCCAAGTCACCAGAAAGAACTGTTCTGGTGGACATGTCACTTCTGCTTGGCCAGGGACCCCTGCGGCCTCCAGTGACTGAGTGTATCTGCCAAAGCCCTCACCAGAGGCTTCTTTCTGTAAAACCTGTGTCTGAGTGGCAGAGTCTATTTCTCATGTCCATGTTCTGGCTGTGTAAAGAAGGCTGGCAAGCCAGGCCGTGGCTGCTGTATGTGCGACCATGGATTCAGAAGGTAGGCAATTGCATAGACAAAGGAGAGGTTATTCCATGATACTGGTCAGAATAAGAGAATGTTAAAGTTTTACTGTGTATGTTTCATATTTTATGCAGCTATTTTTGACTATTTTGATTTATCTTTAAAATCAGTATGCTTATTAACACTCAGCATGATAACATCATTATCATTTCCGCACCATTTGCTTGGTATACAGCATTTTTTAATCTATGTATGTATGATATACAGAAAATCTTCTAATTGGCAAGTAGCCAGATTCAGGGCAATAAACTCTTTTAGGTATGTATCTTGCAGTTATCTAAAGCTTAAATTCGTCATGCAAGAGATGTGTCTGTGATGTCCACATCTTAAGCAAGTACAGTATTATATTTTAATTTATTTACAATTGTGCAGTCAATAACCCCCTTTACCAACATGACATTAAATTAATTGTCCCCTTTCTGTTTGTTTTGTTTTCAAGAATTACACCAGATGGTCTCTATAAGTCTTTAATAAAAGTTAGCGTTGATTTAATGAGCCTTGGTGGCCCAATAGGAGCCCTGGTAGCGCAGCGGTCAAGCACTGGCTGCTAGCTAAAAGATCAGCAGTTCAAATCCACCATCCATTCTGGCGAGAAGACCTGGCTATCTGTTCCTGTAAAGATTACAGCCTAGGGAACCCTACGGGACAGTTTGACCCTGTCATATATGGTTGCTATGAGATGGCACACAGCAACTACATGTGAATAATGTCCTCAACACCCAAAATCTCAGGGATACCTCATTTCCTTTAATTTCCGCTGCATTATTTTGATCATTTATTTGGAACTCAAGCTATTTTACCATATTCAGTGACTTCTATTTTTATGAATATATTGTTTCGTACCTCTGAGTGGATATAGTTCATGACTCAAACTACTTTGTTTTAACAGCCCTTAGAAAATATCCCAATATTCTCCCCCCAAAGCTAAGGTTATAATAAGCACTTTAAATAAATGTTTTTATTAAGGAAATTTGGGAAAAGAAAATAAAAGCATATTATCAATGTCCTACATTTAAATTAAATATTTAAAAGTTATCATTGGAAGTAATGTTTTCAGTAGAAGGAAAATGCTAGGGGTCTCAATTGAAACACTAAAAAAAATGGCAGGCAGTACTGGGAAATGTTTATCCAAGATTATTCAAGAAAAAAAAAACACAGTTTCTCGAAAACACTGTTCGTTTGACTATTCATTTATTCACTTACAAAATAAGAATTCGTCATGCACTGACTTCAAAAAGGACATCATGCTAGGCTGATGGGAATGTAAAAATCATCCGTGTTCTCTGTTTTTAAATAAATTATCGTGGAGAGTTTACTCTACATGGTCAGACCCTGACCTAGATTGTGATATCCCTACAATATACAAATTGCACACATTTGAATAAGAAATTTCCATCTGTCTTCACTACAATGGTGAAATCTGCTAGATCATGCAAATTTGTGATTTTTTCTTTTCCCTGAGAAATCTCAATGTCACAAAGGAAATAACTGATTCTGTTTGACTATGTGGACAATTGCATTTTCTAAATAAAACCCATCTTTAAACAGATAAAATTCAGTTTTTGGCACATTTTGAAAGTCTAAGTCACACCACTCGATTTTAAAAGAACATCCTACAGAGATGAGAAGGGTGAAGGCAGAAGGTCTTGTATTCTTGGCTGACAGTACCAGGTCAGCAAAGAATATCATTCAAGTAGCCAGAGGTCAACATATTACCATTTAATGGGGTAAAAATGCAAGTCGATCCATTTTAAAGTTTTCTTTAACTCTAAAAGTCCTTTGTCTCTGTTCTGAGTTTACCAGAACCACACCAACTTATTCCGTCAGACCTCAAGAGTTTCACCTTTGTCTGATGTCTGTTGTGCCAAACCAAGTTTTCCTATTTTAACCAAGGATTTTCTTTTTTTTTTTTTTTAATATTTTATTGTACTTCAGGTGAAGGCTTACAGACAGATAGTTTCTCATGTAACAGTAACACACATGCTGTTTTATGACATTTAACCAAGGATTTTCAAGGTGAAATAGTGTCAGTGTAGTCATAAATATCTCAATATTCTAAAGAACTATAGGAATTAGATAGTTAGAAGGCTCCAAGTTTGCATTTGGAATAACAAGACAACTCCTGAAATACAGAGTTGTTTTGCCCGGAATGATAAAATTTATTAAAGCATGGATAATAAAAGCTCATCTTTTTTTGTGGGTCTGTGAAGCAATATCAGGAGCATTAAATATATTTAAAATATCTAATCATTAAAACAGCTTTATGAAATACGTATTATTGTCTCAGCATTGTAGATGAAAAAAGCAAGACAGAGAGATTATGGTTCTCATTCAAAGCCCCAGAGTTAAGCAAATAGAGCGCTGAGTTTACAATTCAGTTACCCTGGATTCCAAGTGCATGATTACTGCCCTCGCCCCCCAAGTAAATCTGACATGTCACTTAAGTTCCACACTATCAAAACAACGATAACCATATATATAACAAGAGTGTTGGCACACAGACTAAATAATATGTATAATACAATAGATCATATTCCTTTAATTGTTACGGAATTTTTTGTATTCTATTTTGCTTGAGTGAATATTGAAAAGTTACACGTTTCCCAAAGTTTATACAACTCATCTATTGTTTCAAAGATAATTGGTCTAAAATTGTTCAAAAGATACCTTTATTACCTTTATAATATTTAATGTAACTGCAGCTGTGGTATCATTTTCATTGTTAATATTGTGTGTTTGTTCCTCATCCGTCTTTATTTTCTTAAACAATGTTGCTGGAGTTTTTTTAATTTTTTAATTTTCTTAAATAATTTAATTTTGGCTTCATCAGTCCTCACTATATCTTTATCTATTTTTACCAGTTAAATTGTGTTCCCCCAGGGTCTGTTTTGTAAATCCTAACCCCTATCTGCAAGGTCAGAGGTTCACACCCACCAGCCACTCTGTGGGGGAAAGATGTGGCAGTCTGCTTCCTTAAAGATTACACCCTTGGAAACCCTATGGGGCAGTTCTAGTCTGTCCTATAGGGTGACTATGAGTTGGAGTCAACTCCACGGCAATGGGTTTGGTTTGGTTTTGGTTATACCTGTGGAAAGGAGTCCTGGTGGCTCAATGATTAAGCACTCAGTTTCTAACAGTTTTGAATCCACCCAGCGGCTCTGTGGGAGAAATGACCTGGCAATCTTCTCCCGTAAATACTACAGCCTAGGAAACCCGTGGGGCAAATCTTCTGTCACTATGAGTTGGAATTGACTTGATGGCCCCTAACACAATACAACATAACTGTGGATGCAATCCCATTTGGAAACAGAATTTTCTTTGTTATGTTAATGAGGTCTTATCAGTGTAGGGTATTTCTTAAACCAGTCACTTTTGAGCTATATAAAAGAGCAGAAGAGGCACAGAAAAGCAGACATAGAGAAGAGACCAAAGCTCTCTGAAGACAACACCTCCAAGGATGGCTGCCTACAGAAGCTGCGACAGGGTTTCCCCGCAGCAGACAGAGAGACCTTTCTCTAGAACCTGTGCTCTGAATTCAGGCTTCTAGTCTCCCAAACTGGGAGAAAATACATTTCTGTTCCTAAAGCCGTGAACCTGGGATATTTTTGTTAGCAGCACTAGCAAACTAAGACATTTATTTTAGTAATTTATCTTCTTATCTCTATTACCTCCTTCTTTTTATTTCTTTGTTGATAAATCTGTTTTTTTTTTCTGATTTCTCATGTCAGATGCCTTTCATTAATTGACATGCATTTTCAGCTTTTCTAATCTAAGCTTTAATCCTATATATTTTCTTCTAAGTACTACTTTAGCCACTTTACACATTTCATACGTAGCATTTCAATTAATGTTTAGTTCTAAATATTTAAATGTTATGATTTTCATTTGACCCATGAGTTTTAAAGTGTTTCTATTTTTTCCAAATATATAAAGTTTTAATTTATCCTTTTGTGATTGATTTTTAACTATGTATTAAAGCGAGAAAACAAGATTTTTACAAACTTATCCTTTGAAATTTCTTGAGACATACTTTATCACCAATTCATAATCATTCATGGAAAACATGCATATCTTTTTGAAATATATTTTCTCTGATTATTGCATATTTAATCAAACTTTTGATTAAGTTGTTCAAATCTTCTATATTTTTGCATTTTTAATTTAAAATAATAAAATATTGAGAATAAGCAGTTGGTAATTTTCAGTATCATTTCTGGCTTTATCAATTTTATTAATTTTTGCTATAAATATGTTAAAACAATGTTATTTTGTAGCATATAGGATTAAAACATTTACATATTTCTGAAAATAGAATAATGTAGCACCTTATAGTGAACTAGATAATGAAGAAAACCCATTGCCATCGAGTCCATTCCGACTCATGGAGACCCTATAGGACGGAGTAGAACTGCCCCCCCAGAGTTTCCAAGGAACTGCTGGTGGATTCGAACTACCAACCTTTTGGTTAGCAGCCGAGCTCTTAACCACTGCGCTACCAGTGAACTTCTTGATACATAATTATTTTTTCCAAAAGTTAATTTTTGTCTGGTATTAATATAGTAACCATAACTTTATTTTGGTTGTTATTTGACTGGTACATCTTTTTCATCCATTTACTTTCAAATATTTCATAATCTTATATTTTAGGTGTCTCTTATAAACATCATATAGGTGGAATTTTAAAGCCTAACTCAACAATATATTACTTATCAGTGATAAGTTTAAGTCAACTAAACATATATACTTTTTAAAGAGTCCTGGTGGCAAAATGTTTGTGAATAAGTGCTTGGCTGCTAACTGAAAGGTCAGCCGTTAGAACCCATCAGTGACTCTACGGGAGAAAAGACCTGCTGATCTGCTTTTGTAAAGATTACAGCCTGGGAAACCTTATGTGGCAGTTCTACTCTGTCCTACAGGGATGCTATGAGTCAAAATCAACTCGATGGCACCCAACAACAATATACTTTCTATTTATTCCATGTTAGCTATTTTTTTCTCTTTTCTGATTTTTTTTCTTAGTTTTCTGATTTACTTCATTTCTTTATTGCATATTATACACTCTATTCAAATTATCTTAGCTGTTAACTAAATAAAAATCTGAAATGAATAAATACATTTACTAAAATCTTGAACAAAAAAAAAGCTTAGAGCACTTTAATTCTGATCATACCTACATTTTATACTTGTTATTATCCAGTAATTTAACTTTATTCTTTTCCTTTAAACTCATAAATGACTGTTTTATGTATATGACTAATTTATGTATATTCTATGCAATTATACTGCATATTCATGTTTCAATTTTTTTGCTCGTTGTTCTTTCTTACACATCAGACTTTCTTCTTGGTTATTTTCTTCTTGAAATACAATCCATAGCTTCCTTTAGTCACGGTCTGTTGATGGTGAAGGACTGTTGGTGCTTAAGATCCCTGAGTGGTGTAAACAGTTTGTACTCTACTACTAATCTAAAGATTGGAGGTTCAAACTCACCCACTGGGACTGCAGAAGGCAGGCCTGGTAATTTGCTTCCATTAAGATTGCAACCAAGAAAACCCCATGGAAAAGTTGTACTCGGGATTGCTATGAGTCGGCATAGACTCATTCTGACAACAAGAAAAATCTTCATTCCTGAAAGATAATTTTCTAGGTACAAAATTCTAGGTTGAAAGCTATTTTCTTCTGATGTTTTGAAGAAATTCATTTGCTGTCTTCTGATTTCTATGTTTTTCTCTTAAGATGTTTACTGTTACTGTGTTCTTTCTTTGCAAGTGATACCTCTTTCCTGTTTTGCTGATTTTAAGATAATCTCTTTATCTTTGATATTCTACCAATTTATCGTAATATGTCTACAAGTGAATTTGTTTTTATTTTTCCTGATGTACTATTGTGCTTCCTGAATTTTGGATGTATGCTTTAATTAATTTACGTAAGTGTGTTCTATTAATATCTCTTCAAATAGCACTTCTTTATTCCCTCTCCCTTTCTGGATTCTACACTTTGACATAGATAATATACTAATTCTATAATCATGTGACTTATCCATTTTCATGTTTTCTATTCATTTCTCTCGGTGTTAAATTCTGGGTGATTTTTTCTATAGCTAACTTTGAGTTCGCTATTTCCATTCAACTATGTCCAATCTCTTATTCAACTAATTCATTGAGTATTAAATGAAAACTAGTACACTTTTAATGAATTATTTGTTCATTTGTTTCTTTTCACACGTTTGTGATCACTTTTTTGGAGTACCATGTCACTTGCTCATTTTTGTTCCTTTTTTTAAAAAATTTCTTTATATGTTTTCTTCATCATTATTTTATAGCTGTATCTTATACTTAATTTCTTCAGAATCTAATTATTGCTTCTAACTCTCACTCACGGTAGCTTTTTCATTGTGCTTTATTAAGTTTTTATCATGAAGTCGTAGTTGTTTAATTTTTATCTACATGAATCCTCATGGCCTAATTCCTTTCAAAAGCCAGGTCTTAACTCTGAAATCTCAAATACAGCTCATCTAACTTACAATGGCCCTAAACATAATTCCTGGTTAGTCAAAGCTTAGGCTTTGGTGTCTGCCCTCAGGGCATCCCCATGTCTTGAATTTAATTTAAAGATCATGGCTACTTGCTCTTTCCAATTCAGTGTTTCTTTTTTGGTCTTGTAGACTATTCGTTTCTTGTTGCTGCCAAACAAATTACCACGAACTGGGTGACTTATAACAACAGAAATGTGTTCTCTCAGTGTTTTGGAGGCCAGAGTCCAAAACTGTGGTGTTGACCGTACGGCCCTCTCTCCAAAGGCTCTAGAGGAGAGTCCTGTCCTGCCTCTTTCAACTTCTGGTGGCTCCATCACTCTAATCTCATCCTCTGTCTTCACATGCCTTCTACTTTTCTGTCAACAATCTTCTCTTCTGTGTCTTTAAAAACCCTTGTCATCGAATTTAGAGCACATCTGGGTAATCTAGGATGGTCTCATCTCAAGATCCTTAATAACATCTGCAAAGACCCATTTTCCAAATGAGATCACATTTACAAGTTCTGGCAGTCAGCACATGGGCATATCTTTTTGGAGGCCATCATTCAACCTAAGATAGAGATTTCCTTTATTTTCTTGAAATTTATTCTATCCTGGACTTGACTTTAATTTTTAAGATTGCCTTTCAGAGTATATTGATTGTATAGATCCTCTTTTCTATACTGTCTTCAAGAGTATAGTCTTAGAAGCAATATAAATAATAGGGTTGAATTTTTTCATATATAATACATATAGTAAATATATTAAATCGTATGTATATAAATGTAATATATATAATGTGTCTATCATTATATATATAATTTCATTCATTCAATCAATAAACATTTACTGAGTGCCTACCTCCTATGAGATATTATTCTATCTCCTGAGTATATAAAATATGAATAAATCAAAGTCCTTGCTCTAAATGACCTTACATGCTAGTAAGGTAATTTACATGGTGTTATTTCTATTGTTATTATTATCAGCAGCAGCATCGTAAGTTAGCTTGGAGTGCTATGTTCCTCACCAGAATTTAATCCCTCAACAATCCTGTCAGATAGGTACCTTCATTACCTAATGAGTTAAGATGAAAAAAAATGTCATCTCTGCTCTTGATATTGTTCATTCCATAATGCTTTGCTTATGTGAGATCTTTAGACTGAGAACCAAGGTATTTATATTCTGATCTTAATTCTGGTGCAAAAGGTATAATTTTAAGAATTTCCTTTAGCTTTACTGGGCCTAAGTCCTTGCTTGTGTCAAATGAGAGGTATAAGCTGAATAATGAGTCAGGGCCTTCCCAGTGTTGAGATTTTTAGGAAAGTTTACAAAGTAAACACTTAAGAGGGCATGACATTTACAGATTAGATTGAATCCAGATATTTATATAGGTTTGGAAAACATGATCTCTATTCCACTCTTCCACTATTGTGTGTATGTGTGTGTGCTGTTAAAATTTAAATCTGTTAGTTATCTCTTCTTTTCTTCTTAGTTTATAGCTGCTTAATGCTTAAATTTTTAATCTAAGAAAATAATATTTCAAACCTCATCAGAGGGCATAGTTTATATAGGTAGAATTCCATTAATATAAGCTTATTTTGACATCACAACATCTTCAATGATATTTAACAAAATTTAACGAAAGCTGTAATTTAAATGTATATCGAGTTTATATCATTCAGAAAAAGAAAAAAAGAAAGAAGAAAGGGAGTCAAGCGTTTAGATGGCAAGGTTGTGCAGCTTGCGCTGTCACTATTCTCTCCTGCACTATCTACCCCTCAGGGGCCTCAGCTGTCCCTGTCAGGTCTGTGGGTCTAAGAACGCGGAGGCTCCACAGGCTGGAGAACTTTAATTTCATGAATTTAATGATTAACCGTCCCCCATACCACCCTACTCCATCGTCTGGATTACAGTGTCGTCATCCTGACATTGAGATGTGACAACTCGCTGGCAGCCTAACCCACTTTCCAAAGCATCACAAGTTAAATGGCGTCACTGTGAGCCATCTCGATCTCGTACAACCGTTAAATGAAACGCAAGCATGGGGCTGAACTCGTGACAGTCCTGGCTGTAAGGTGATCGATCATTTGGATAATATACAATTATGGTTTTATTAATTTGTTTTAGGATAACTTTTAAACAAAACGTACATTTTAAAAATTCTTATTTAGGGACCTAGTTTCACAAACACTGATGGAAATACACATAACTGTAATTGCTACCGTAGGTCATTAAACATGGTTAAAAAATGAAATGTTGTAATTAGAATCTGTACCATCGCGTTTACCTTTAAAGTGATTAGGGCTTTGCATCAATGTCTTATCAATATCTCCTTCTAGCATGTAGAAGACTGAACTTCCTGGCACACATGGGTTTGAATGGGGACATGTGAATAGTTCTGGTGTATTTCATGTCAAGCAGGGTGGTGAGATTGTAGGTGAAAGACCCTCAAAGCTCTCTTTTATCTTTCTCTTTTTATCTTTCTCTTTATCTTTTATCTTTCTCTCTCTTTTATCTTATCATGGAGCCTGACCTGAGAATACATGGAACAGAGAACCCAGATGATCCATGACAGGCATGCATTGGGAGCAAGAAATGTGTTATCCATTTATCCATTTATTTACTGAGTGCCAACTACCAATTCATTCAATCAAATATGTATATATGTATATGTATATATGTGTGTGTGTGTGTGTGTGTATGTGTATATACGTCTGCGTGTACACACACACACATACATCCCTGATAAGTCTGTGCTAGATGTTGTCATACTTGTTCACCTCCCTCGATACAACAGCAAGTATAAACCTAGAACAAGGATCATGATAAATGAGATGTAATGATAGACAATAAAAGTGCCCACACTCCCCCTCAAAAAAAGGGCTTTTGATAAATATTTGTTAAATGAATGAAAGACAATCTGAAGGGCTGATAATTTAAACTCCAGAAGGAACAAGAGAAAAGAGCATTATAAATAATGAGGATAATGTTCGAGAGGGAGAATATGGCCAGCTCGTGGAAGAGTCTGGGGCACTATTATATAAAGACACTTATAAAATAATACACTAGATTACATAACCTACTATATAATTTATACATAATATAATTCATAATATCACAATATATGTTATAATATAATTACTAATGTACATAAATACACTGTTGTTTGCTACCCTCAAGTCAGTTCAGACTCATAGCCACCCTATGTACAACAGAACAAAGCACTGCCCTGTCCTGGGCCATCCTCATAATTGTTGCTATGTTTGAGCCCATTGTTGCAGCCGCTGTGTCAATCCATCTCGTTGAGGGTCCTCCTCTTTTTCCCTGATCCTCTACCAAGCATGATGTCCTTCTGCAGGGACTGGTCCCTCCTGATAGCATGTCCAAAGTACGTGAGACAGTCTTGCCATCTTTGCTTCTAAGAAGCATTCTGGCTGTATTTCTTCCAAGACAGATTTGTTTGTTCTTCTGGCAGTCCATGGTATATTCAATATTCTTCACCAATACCATAATTCAAGGAAATCAATTCTTCTTTGCCTTCGTTATTCATTTTCTAGCTTTTGAATGCGTATGAGATGATTGAAAATACCATGGCTTGGGTCAGGAGCACCATAGTCCTCAAAGTGAAATATCTGCTTTTTAACACATTAAAGAGGTTTTTTTGCAGCAGATTTGCCCAGTGCAATGAGTCTTTTGATTTCCTGACTGCTGCTTCCATGGGTGTTGAGTGTGGATCCAAGTAAAATGAAATATTTGACAATATCAATCTTTTCTCCATTTATCATGATGTTGCTTACTGGGCCAGTTGTGAGGATTTTTGTTTTCTTTATGTTGAGGTGTAATCCATATTGAAAGCCATAGTCTTTGATCTTCATCAGTAAGTGCCCCAAGTCCTCTTCATTTTCAGCAAGCAAGGTTGTGTCATCTGCATATTGCAGGTTATTAGTGAGTTTTCCTCCAATCCTGATGCCCCATTCTTCTTCGTATAGTCCGGCCTCTCAAATTATTTGCTCAGCATATAGTTTGAATAAGTATGGTGAAAGGATACAGCCCCGATGCACATCTTTTCTGATTTTAAACCACTCAGTATCCCCATGTTCTTTTCAAACAGTTGCCTCTTGGTCTACATCTGTGTTCCACATGAGTACAATTATATGTTCTTGGATTCCCATTTTTTGCAATGTTATTCATAATTTGTTATGATCCATACAGTTGAATGTCTTTGCATAGTCAATAAAACACAGATAAACATCCTTCTGATTTTCTCTGCTTTCAGCCAGAATCCATCTGACATCAGCAATGCTATCCCTTGTTCTGTGTTCTCTTCCGAATGTGACTTGAATTTCTGGCAGTTCCCTGTCGATGTACTGCTGCAACCATTTTTGAATTATCTTCAGCAAGATTTTACTTGGGTGTGATATTAATGATATTGTTTGATAATTTCCGCATTTGGTTGGATCACCTTTTGTATTTATTTATTTGTATTTATCACCTTTTATATTTATACATAAATATAATTATAAGTAATACAGGAGTACCTGGGTGGATAACACACTTGGTTGTGGATAACCAAGTGTGTTATCCACCCAGGGCACCTTGGAAGAAAGGCCTGGCAATCACTTCTGAAAAATCAGCCTTTGAAAACCCTATGGAGCACAGTTCTACTCTGACATACATGGGGTTGCTGTCAGTCAGAATCGACTCACCAGCAACTGGTTTGAAGCCAGTGGTGGTTAAATGGTAGAATTCTCACCTTCCAGGCAGGAGATCATGTAGCTCATGTGCAGCTATTACCCATCTGTCACTGGAGGTTTGCACTTTGCTGTGACGCTGAGCAGTTTTCAATGGAGCTTCCAGACTAAGATGAACTAGGAAGAAAGCCAAGGAAAACCCTGTGTATCACAATGGTCGATCCTTAACTGATCGTGGGGATGGCGCAGGATATGGCAACGTTTTGTCCTGTTGGGCATGGGATCTTCCTGAGTAGGGGACCGACTCAATGGCAGCCAACAACGACCTACCTAATACAATAAATAATATATGATATGCTGATTTATTTATGAATATAATGTTATATAAAACACTATGCAGCCAGTTCTCATTATTCATGAAGTTATGTTCTATAAAGTTGCCACAAACACTGAATTAAAAAATGCTGAACTATTGCTGTAACGGAAATACAGGGTTAGCTTTCTGCAACGCTCTGGTCACACATTTTTGTGAAATAATCGACATATAACCTTGTGTTATGTATGTTTCTGTTTAAAGACATTTAATATATATTGTTGATTCATTAACTTTGAATTTACAGCCAACAGCATAATTTATGTCTGATTGAAGCTTATCTGACGTGTGTTTTTTCTGTAAGGCACATCACAGCCTTTTGGGGTTAGGAACACTGGACAGCACTTCAGCACTCCCCTTGGGGGCCATTCTAAAGAGTGAAGTCACCAACAGGAAGCACAAAGATGCAAAAACCATGGCCCTGAATAGACTGTGAAGAGGACTCTTGTTCACAGGGGGAGAGCTGAAACATGAAGGCAGAACAGGGCCTTTTCAAGGTCAGCTGGGAATGTGTGCATTGGGTGCCTCTGCACTGGCTGAGGAAGCAACAGAATCTCCTGTCAACGCAAACTCTCCACAAAGGCAGAAGAGAAAAAACGCAAGTACACTATTGACTGAGCATTAAACCAGGATGTGATGTGCATCACAAGGACTCCACTGAAGAGACTGTGAAGACAGAGAGAATGTTTCCTTTATATAGCCAAGTAGATGCAACTATTTCATACATGTCCTTAAGATAAATGATGATTAGTCCTCAAGTATTAGGACTTGACAGCACCATTTTTAATGCATAGTTCATCCTAAATTCACCTGGTAATTAGGATAGTCATCCGTGTTTGCTAATTGCCGTTATCCAAAAAAATAAAAATAAAATAAATTTCTCCTATCTTTATGACTAGAAGTAGGTTTGCAGCTTGAAGCCACATACCAGCTCAAGTTGGACACGGATCCCCCCAGTAAGCCAGAATGGGGGGCTATCTACCTTGATCAGTTGCTTTTCAAAGAGCTAGTTTCTAGGTCCTTGAGGAAATATTCTTGGGTTGTAAAATGGGTAGGAAGCTATTGAGCTTTTAAAAAGATTTACATACATTTCTTAGAGGCAGGGAAAGAACCTCTAAAGTAAATGCTCTGAGAAAAGGGAGGGGAGAGGTCTCTTCCCTTTTGGTGAAAAGGAAAAATTACCATTTTTCTGGAAATAATGCACTTGTGTAAATAACACCCCCATACAATATAATGCGCGGAAATGATGAAATTAAGTAAAATAACTTTGGCATAGCACAGCCCACGCATACACAGCGCTTGTCTAGTGACAGAAGTGAATTTTGGCCTCATTCACCTGTCCCCCCATATTACAGGTAGATCATATTCTGTTGATTTTCTTTAATCCCCTGCCTATGTGTATAAAAATAATCCAAAAATGTTACTTTTGATCATAATTGTATAATAATTCATGGTCAAGAAGTCATGGATCAAGTTTGCTAGTCCCCTGGAAATCAGAAAATACTCAAAACTGTGCATTTGTTTCTATTAATTTAAGTTGATAATTATAGTGCATTAGCTCAACAGTTGAATGTGAAAACATCATCAGATCATCTAAGTGAAACCATTAGGTTATCTTAGGTCTGCTTATTTTGTACTTTAATTAAGGGTCTTCTTAGTGTCAATTGAAGTCAGCAACATGTATAAAAATTGGCATAATATGCTTTAAAAAATAACATGGTAGGGTTGCATGGTTCGCAAAAAATGTACAACACCTCATTATTTGTGAAAACAATACAATATGTCACATTTTTCTCTGTCTTCCAAATAAGCAGCTTCTTTAGTACTAGAAAAATATTAGTTTCTTATCATTCTAATATAGTAATAAAATATTTTCTCTATTAATTTCAAAAGTGGAGTCTTAAAAACGCAACTCGTATTGACGTGATTTTTATTAGCATAATTTACATTCATTGGAGAGAAGATTCATAATTTCATATCCGTTTTGTGAACAAAAATGACATTCTCTGTCCTGAAAAACTCTACAAATAAATATATTTTTGTCTCAACAGAAATGGTCACACTTGTTTGCAATTACCAGTTAAAATTCAAATACTGTCAGAGCAAATTACTTTTAAAGTCATAAAAATTCATTCTCATAACATATTTAGCAATGCTTTCTGTGAAATAAACTAATTACTTAAGAATCTTGTAATTTAACTTCAATTTACATAAGACATTATTTTTTCAAGGAATTTATTACCTTTTAGCCTCTTCATTTCCTCAGACTAAAATTACGCCTGGTTAATCTCTCTTACTTACATCTCTTTTGATCTGAAATAAGTGCAGGGAAATAAATTTCTGACCATTTTACTGAGAATGTCCATATGTGTTGTTGCTGTTGTTGTTAGGTGCCATCCAGTCGGTTCCGACTCATCGCGACCCCGTGTACAACAGAACGAAACACTGCCCGGTCCTGCGCCATCCTCACAATTCTTGTTATGCTTGAGCCCATTGTTGCAGCCACTGTGTCTTCCTTTTTCTCTGACTCTCTACTTTACGAAGCATAGTGTCTTTCTCCAGGGACTGATCCCTCCTGATAACGTGTCCAAATTATGTGAGACGTAGTCTCGCCATCCTTGCTTCTAAGGAGCATTCTGGCTGTGCTTCTTCCAAGACAGATTTGTTCGTTCTTCTGCAGTCCATGGTATATTCAATATTCTTCACCAACACCACAATTCAAAGGTGTCAATTCTTCTTTGGTCATCCTTATTCATCGCCCAGCTTTCGCGTGCCTATGAGGTGATTGAAAACACCATAGCTTGAGTCAGGCCCACCTTAGTGCTCAAGGTGACGTCTTTGCTTTTTAACATTTTAAAGAGGTCTTCTGCAACAGATTAGTTCAATGCAATGCATCGTTTGATTTTGTAACTGCTGCTTCCATGGGCATTGATTGTGGATCCAAGTGGAATGAAATCTTTGACAACTTCAGTCTTTTCTCCGTTTATCATGATGTTGCTTATTGGTGCAGTTGTGAGGATTTTTGTTTAATTTGTGTTGAGGTGTAATCCATACACCTCAACATCTGTATGTTAGGGTATTTCATTTTAAAGGATCTCCATGGCAAAATGAAGCTGAAGCTTGAAAGAATCCTTGAATGGTGTATGGAAGTTAAGGTGATTCCAGGGGGGAGAAATCTTACAAGGTAAAATGGACATTGACGTATTTAACAAGTCCAAGATTTGAACCCAAACGTAAAGGTCTAGAAAACACACTGTGGTAGGCGCTTAGGATGATTCTCCTTTTGGAGTGACGGTGACTGTCATTAACCAGACTCTTACGAGACTCCTGGATCCGGGATTTTTGAAAGGTTTTAAAGTGGACCAGAAATTAACGCCAGCGCGTTATTTAACAGGCAGCAGTCCTAAGTGGGAAATCAAAAGATTTCTGAGTGAGCATAGACAAAAAGGAATCAGACTTTCCTGATGCCAGTCAAATCATGCCGCCCATAGTCAGATGTAGAAGCAGGTAGTCAGATGTAGAAGCATGTAGTCAGATGTGGGCAGCCCATAGTCAGATGTGAGCAGCCTGTAGTCAGATGTGGGCAGCACGTAGTCAGATGTGGGCAGCACGTAGTCAGATGTGGGCAGCCCGTAGTCAGATGTGGGCAGCATGTAGTCAGATGTGGGCAGCATGTAGTCAGATGTGGGCAGCAATAGACAAAGATTTGCATGGTAACATGGTGTCTCTTGAGAGCAGAGATTGGATGGGAAGCTGCACATTTAATCTCCTTTGCTTAACACATTTTATAGAAATAATTTCCATCAGCATGTCTTCAAGTCTGATGCTTTAGAATACCATTCGCTGTAAAGTGACTTTAGTAATTGTGGTTCTGTTACATAGCTCTTGACTTCATACATTTACTTAAAAACATACTAATTTCTTCAAACAAAGTATAAAACCAGATGAAATTGGAGATACTTAGGTTGAAGTGGGTTGTTGTAAATAAGGTGCCTCCATGGAACCCAAGAGAGAGCTGGAAAAGGCCAAACAGACTTCTAGATCCTTTCTAATGAAAAATGAAAACTAAATTAAACATATTTGCAAGTTAATGAAAGCTCTTATTTATAAAAAGTCAAATACTGTTATTAGGCTTATGATAAAACCAACAGTCTGCCACCCAATTCTTCCCTACACGTGAGCTGTGCTTCTCATGGAAACGTTTTCAATTTGGTAGTTCTGAAATATTCTCCATGGTTTATAATAACTTGATTATATTGTTATTTATTGATTAGCTCTTTAATAACTTTATTGAAATAAAAATGAGATTTAACCTCTTTTATAAAATCTCTACACACACTTCCTCTCCCTCATTCTCCCAATGTAATACATATTTAAATAATCAAATATTATTTAAACAAATATTCAGTGTTTAAATAATTAAGATGATATAAATATTACTTTTAGCTGAGCTATATGATGTACTGTTACATTTATTTTAAACAACCTTGATTTTATTTTTCTTGCAATTGTTAATAGACTCATTTATTTCTTGTTTGTCATTTCTGTGTTCTGAATCAGTCATGGTAGGCAAACATATGCCATAATAAGAATAAATAAAAAAAAAGCTCCAAATCTTGATGACTTAATCCAAAAAAACACATTTCTCTCTCACACAAAGTCTTCTGCCGGTCCAGACAGCCCTTCTCTTTGTAACAGCAATTCAAGCTGCTTCAATCTTAGGGCTATAACATTTCAGTAAAAGACCTCTACCATCTAATTCAGCAGGACGATAGTGACTAGAGAGTGATACATGTGGGTTTATCACTACTTCAACCTATGAGTAACAAATATTTCTATTTTTCACAACCCAGTGGTCATAGTCATATAGCCCCACCTAACTATCAAAGAACTGAGAAATATTAAGATCCCTATGTCTGGAACAGGAGAAAACCAGATATCACTGTACATTACAAATACCTAAACCAAAATTCTCCACCCAGGCTATAAAATTCCATTCAAACTTGTCAAATGCATCAGGTAGTCCACCAGTTATATGTTTCTTTCTTAAAGAAACTGGTCCAAAAATCCTGCATCATCCTATTTCCATCTGGACTTGTCCATGCATAAGGTTTCTATAAAAGAGTCAGCCAAGAATTGACTATTACTAACATCTAAGGGGTTTCTAGGACTCCTTCCTTGAATCCTTTTTCAGAAATCTGATATTTTTCTCCGAATGTTTAATCTCTGAATGGTGGAACACACCTTCAGAAGCTTTGTGAAAATGGATATATGGACATAATTTATAAAAATATTCTCACTCTAGGAGTTCTGGCAAAATGGCGCTCTAGGCAGAAGCACCACGC
>NW_004444170.1:2595665-2613154 GCF_000243295.1 Trichechus manatus latirostris | reverse complement strand
TATTTGTTCTGTACGCCTTCACCTGAAGTACAATTAAAAAAAAAAAAAGGTCTCTCACTCTGTTCAGGCTCTATGAATGCCTAGGTTTGTCTTTCTGGAAACTCATCTTCATGCTGTCAGGATTCTGAAACTGATCGCTGTTGTACTTTACGGTAGCCTTCTTTTCCAGCAACTATAGTGAGTACACATTGTGCCCTTTCAACTTGGAATTCTTATCTCTCCGTTTATGGAAATTTTTCTGTTACTTCTTTGATAATTAATTCTTTTTTTTTTTTGCTGTCCTCTCTTTCTGTATCCCCTCTTCACCACTTCATTGTCTTTTTGTTATATTTTCTAAGAGATATTCTCTGCTTTATCATAAGATTTATTTATTTTAATGTATATGTATCATTTTTGATTTCCAGTAATTATCCCTTGCTTTCCAAATGTTCCTTTATTAAAGCATCCTGTTTTTTTTTCAAGAAATATTTTCCATGATCTCTGTATAGAGGTGTGTGTGTGTGTGTGTGTGTGTGTGGTGTGTGTGTGCATGCATATGTCTTGTTTGTCTCTCTGTGTGTTTCATATCTAAAATCTGCTTCATTGGCATACCTTATTTCTCTGTTCATTTTAGCCCGTCTTATGTTATTGGTGTTTCTCAGTTATGTGTGTATACCTTATTTTAGATTTACATTTAAAATTATCACTCTAAAATGCTGATTAGAAGAACAGTGAGAATGAGTTGGGCTTGTTAAGTCTGATTTTTCACCTTAGTGTGACCGATAGGAAACTAGATATTTTGTTTAATAACTTCTTGATGGTGGTATTTTAAATTATTTTTATGGATATTTTAACTTTCTTCAGAGAAAAATTTTTAAATATCGTGCTTAAAAAATATTCATTTAAGTGTATGTTCTTGGAGCTGAGGGAGGGAAGGTACTATTTCTGGCTTCCTCTATACGCAGATTTTTCTGGATCAGTTTTTCCAGAGAGTAAACCTCACTTTCTGCTGAGGTAGAAGAGGCAAGGTTTTTTGTCAAAGAAGGATTGAGAAAGAAATCTGGGTGCCTTCAGCTGACACTTATATTGTGAGGCTCCACTTTACCCTTTGTTTAATACAAAATTAATCCATTTACTTCCAGAGCATCTCTGGAATTCTACAGTGTGAATCAGTCACCTTCCTTAAAATCCCCCTTCCCTGTAAGTAACCTGCTATCAAGGTTGTATATATTTTGTGGGTTTATCACTTTTTATTTTTTAAATTCTGTTGACTGAGTCTGGGAGGGAAAACAGATATGTTCAAATATTTGGTCTACCAGGACTAGGCCCAAGTATAAAAATGAATTTCCAAAATGCTATGATTCTATGATCACTCACTTCAAAGCCAGTCCAATCTACAGCTCAATGATTACTTTGACTCTTGTATAAGTGAATATTACCAAGGACCCCTGAAAATAATCAGACGAAAAAAGAATTGCTTTGATTTTTATGTAGTCAAGAGGAAACTAAGATGCCTTCCCCCAATTTTAATAAGAAGGAATGGAATCAGTGTTTTCAATCCATTTTAATTTAACTCAGTAAGTATGATTTGGAAAGCTATTACATTCCAGGCACTGTGCAAGTGCAATGTAAGATTAAAAATCTGAGAAAATATCAGCTCAACCCTTTGTTAGTATTTAGAATAAAAGAAAGTGACAAGTACATTTATAATAAGACAATTTCTGGGATGAAGCTAATCCTGGTACTACCAGAGGACCAAATAAGGTAAATCCTTCAGTATTTTACTTCCAGGGAGTGGGAGGGAATGTAGCCTAACAATCAGACTCATGGAGATGCTACGTCTTTCAGGGTCTTTAATGACTGTGATCTTTTGGAAGGAGATCACCAGATCTTTCTTATGAGGCATCTGAGTGGATTCCAACCACCAGCCGTTTGATTGGTAGCCGAGGCTTAACCATTTATGTCACTCTGGGACTCCATTTTAAGGAAAATATGGGTCAGATGAACTTGACTTTGTGGTATAATTTTGAAGACACCACAAGAATGATGACCCAGGTCTTCCTGAGCGTTCTGCTTGGACTCTGTGTGTCTTACATGCGTCTCCTTTCCAGATGGACATATTTATTGTGGTGTTCTTGTTCCCATTCCATCACATGTTTTGGGTGAGTGTGAGGAAGATTTTTTTTTCATTTTAGTTCATGGTCTGTGTATCAAAAGCAGTCACAATAGAATATCATACATGAACAATACATCATCCAGAGATCCCTGACTTTGACCTTGAAACAGGGGCTTGATAGGACTTTTAGATTATCTTCCGAGGGGAAATGATGAGTGCATCTGACATAAAGGAAGCGTATTGAACCAATATATTGTCCTCAGAAAGGTGCACACTGTCTTGAGTATTGTTGAAAAACAGTCCATTCTCTCCCTCCTGGGCATGTGATAGGACTGCAATTCTCAACCTTCTCTAAAGTGAACAAAAGTGACTGAGTCTCTTCTTGACAGAGATGTTAAAAAGCAGTGTGCAATTCAGCTTATTATGTGGATGCATTTAATGAGATGGGTCCTCCATCAGCGTGAGTCCCTGGATGACAATGATGAACAGGACTCTCCTGTCAATCTGTATTAGCCGTGCAGTGACCGTGAAGGTCTGCATGACCTCAGCTGCCATGATGAACACACTCAGGTTACATACAAACTACACCAGAAGGAGACATAATACAGTTACAATGACTACATAGGTGGAAACATGGTTACAGTGAAGTCTGAGGAAGAGAATTTACATCTCGTGATATTTGGAGGAAAAGTTTCGGAGAGGTTTGCTGTTCTGAAAACTGTGTAAGACACTATGCTAGGTGTCGGTATCTTTACTTTCAGCAGCCGTCATGATAGAGATGATTTTATCTCCATTTTACCATGGGGAAAATTAGGCCCAGAAAACGTACATCATTTTAATAAACAGATAATAAAAGGGCATACTGGAACTTAACTTATCTCTTTAGGATTCAAACTTTTCTTTTCTTTCCTGTGGTTTACCAAAAATATGAGACAAGAGATACATGCAGCTCTGGCAGATAAAGTTTACCTAGGAAGAAGGAACAAATATTTATAGATTTAATTTCTATCAACAGGAATGTGAGAGAGCATGAGATAGAAGAGGTTTCGGAAGCTTCCTTCTATATTTTCCTTGCAGTCAGCCCATTAGGGTAGCTATGATGAAGTAAGAAGCCCTCATGGCACTGTAGTTGAGTGTTCAGCTGCTACCTGAGAGGCAGGTGGTTCGAACCCACCAGCTGCTCTGTGAGAGAAAGATTTGTATCTAGTGTTAAAATATACAGTGGAGTCCCTGAGTGGCATAAAGCGTTAAGTGCTAGACTACTAAGTAAAAAGTTGGCAATTCGAACCAACCCAGAGGTGCCTCGAAAGAAAGGTCTGGTGATCTCCTTCTGAAAAGTCACAGCCTTGAAAACCCTATGGAGCACAGTTCTAGTCTGCAACACACAATTATATTCTTCCTGTGTTAAAACTGAATACTACAAATCTTACTATCCACCCAAAACTGCCACCTATGATTATCTGTTAGAGTAGGACTCTGGACTCAGTCTCCTATTAGGTACAGAACTGCACAAGCCCTTCTTCTTTAGGTTAAAAAAACTTGTTCCCCAAGGAGAAAAACAAACAAACAAAAACTCACCTTACTGTTTGTAAATGAAGCTTATTTTCTGGTCCTACAAGGCACATTGACATGCATATCTTTTCTGTCCTTTTTGTTTAATGAGTAGGTCCCTTAGGTGGTGCAAAGGGTTTGCTCTCTGCTGCTAAGCTAAAGGTTGGTGGTTCGAATCCACCCAGAAGTGCCTTGAAAGAAAGCTCTGGCAATCTACTTCCGTAAAAATTACAGCCAAGAAAAACCTTATGGAGCAGTTCTACTCTGCAGCCCACAGGATCACCACGAGTTGGAATCAACGCAATAGTAACGGTTTTGTTTTGTTTGTTTGTTTTTTTTTAACAAAGAATCATTTTCACTGGAATGTACTGTAAGTCTGAGATTCGCTTTCCATATTGCTGTTGTGGTAGTAATATTTCTAAACCATTTGAAGAGTTACCAGTTACATTGAGTGGCTAAGAATTTTTTAGTTTAAAAACCATGTTTTGTTTCCCTGCAATTTTATTTTTTTAAAATAATTCCTCAAATAAAAGTGGCCTTTTGGTGAAAGGCAAGCAAACATACTTCTAAGTATAATTCATCCAATCATCAGTAGATAAATGCAACGTTTTTAATCGAAGTGTGACCTACAGGTAGTGAAAGAAGTCCCTGATGCTGCGTGGGAGCGAGCAGGTGGAGAGGTTTTTCAGAGAGTGTAACAGGGACACATAAATCCAGGAGAAGAAAAACGTGGTGAAGTTCCTTTTAATAATAGAAATAGTGTTCAGTAATGTATTTTGAGCTAACTGGAAGGGAGCCAAAAACTCAGGTAGTAGCAGGATACAAAATATAACAAAGGAACTCTGAGTCTCACTGAGTAATCAGTTATGCATCCCTTCTCCTTTTCATTGGATTTATTTGACTTCTATCACATTATCTTGATTCTACCTTGTTGTTATTTGGTGCCTAAACCAAAAACCTGTTGCCTTCGAGTCGATTCTGACTCAGAGAGACCCTATAGGACAGAATAGAACTGCCCCATAGGGTTCCCAAGGAGCGGCCATTGTTTGGTGCAGTTGAGTAAATTCTGACTCATAGACACCCCAAGTGACAGAGTAGAACATCCCCAAGGGTTTTTTTTCTTTTTTTTTTTTTTTAGCTGTAATCTTTATGGAAGCAGAGCCTCACGTCTTTCTCCCGCTGAGAGGCTGGGTGGGTTTGAACGCCAAATCTTTTGGTTAGCAGGTGAGCACTTAACCATTGTGCCACCAGGGATTGCCTTGTTATAAAAGATACCTGGAATAGAAAAACTTTAACCATATTTTTGATGCTGCTTTTCCCTCATAGACAGCCGTAATGAAAATACTTTTGAGTTTCCCTGATGTGAAGAACTTCAATCATATCTGGTATCCTCAGTGGAAGGGATTCTGTATAAATAGTTTTTAGCTTTTCAGACTCAACGGTCTTGAAGAGGAATGGGTTGTACACAGGGAGGAGGGGGAAAAGATTTGTACCTGGGAAAATTTGAGAGATCGTTATAAGAAA
Source organism: Trichechus manatus latirostris (assembly GCF_000243295.1). Taxonomy (NCBI): domain Eukaryota; kingdom Metazoa; phylum Chordata; class Mammalia; order Sirenia; family Trichechidae; genus Trichechus; species Trichechus manatus. The sequence continues at coordinate 2,607,984 of NW_004444170.1, read as the reverse complement.
ATGCATTTAAGTGGGACCTTGAAGAAAACATTGATTTTAAGGGGTAGAGGTGACTTGAAAAGATGCCTTATCGGCAGAGGCAAGAAAGTGTAGGGTCTATTTTTAGGGAGAAAATGAGTCCACTCTTCAAGCATAAAACAGTTTGGCGTGGGGTATTATGCACAAAAAAAAGGAAAAGTAAGTTGAGGTACAATTATGGAGGGACCTGCACACAACAGTAAACTACTTGGATTTTATCCTCCAAGCAGAGGAGAATTTGCAGGACTTCTTACCAGGACTGACTTGCACTTACCTGGATTGGATAAAGCATTTTTGTTTTTTTTGGTGGCAAGATGACACCAGCTTTGAAAAATTCATCAGTAGAAACACCTATGAGCAGACCCTCACAAGGATTAATCAAAAGGCAAGAAATTAAGTCAAAATGATAAGGTTCAGACAGATGTGAAGTAGAAAAAGAAATCACAAAAATTATAAGAAAAGAATTACAAACTAATTTCCTCAAAGTCAGGAACTCAGTGTACTAAGTTAAAGTGGTTCTCCCTGGAAAATGAGAAGGCATGCAGTATAATCTTGAAAACATGGTCTCTGTCCTCAGCGTGTCTAGGAATGAATCCTGCCTCTTCTAGCTTTTAGCTTGGCAATCTGTTCACCTCTCTGCTTTATTTTGCACTTTTTGGAGCTATTATGATAATTCAAATAGAATATATAATATGCTTAGAATAATACCTGGTACATAATAAGTACTATTTAAGTGCTTCTAAGAAAAAATGAATCTTGTCCATAGTATGTACTCAAAACCCTTCTGAGAGAATAAACCTCGTTGCTGTCCCTCAGCCCAAACAAAGCATTTAACTTCCAGAAGTTTGGTGGACTGACCCTAATATTCTGATTAGCACCACGCCGGTCTCCACACCATGTGAGAGATGGTAAAGGCAGCCTCAGTTACCTGTGGCTTTTCACCTAGGACAGCTCATTAATTTTACATATTATGGAAATAGCAAGAACTTAGTGGCTGGAAAGAAACTATGTATTAAGCATGTGCTATGTCCACACATGTTGAACATTAATTCTCACTATCAGAATAGAGGGATAATGATTTTATGGTACGTAACAAATGAGGAAACCGAAGTACGAGAAAGCTATTTGTCCAAAGCCATCTGGTTAGTAAGTGTTGGAACCTTGGGACAAAGCTTTGAAACGAGATCTCTCTGGCTTCGAAGCCCCGTTTTGTTTTCGTTTTCTTCTCCCTCTCGTACTGGAGTCTAGCTGGAGCCGGGATTTGCATTCATGGCCTTTCAGTCTCTGTTTGGCTTGCTGTCTTTTAAACTACTTACCCTAAAGGCAGACACAGGATGTTGGTTTTTTTACATTATTTTTATGTCTAATTAGAGAGTCATTTGCCAAATTAAGCAATCAGAATTGATAGTAGAGGCAGGAAGAGTCTCTAAAGAATTTTTTTTTTTAAAGTTTTTTTCTTTTTCCTCTTCAATGTAAACCCATTGCCACCAAGTCAATTCTGCCTCATAGTGACCCTATAGGACAGAGTAGAACCACCCCAGGGGGTTTCCAAGGCTGTAAATCTTTACAGAAGCAGACTGCCACATCTTTCTTCCATGGATTGGTTGGTGGGTTCAAACCAATGAGCTTTTGGTTAGCAGCTAAGTGCTTAACCACTGCGCCACCAGGGCTTTCTTCAATGTAGATGCACGAAATTTGAAGAGGGAAAAAAATAGCAAATATCCTCTTAAGAATGGAAAGATACATTATCTTAAACCGTTCTCTGACAAATTGACAATTTATCATCACTTTCATAGTTTATTCATTGAAGGCGTTGGTTTGAAAATCCATCCCGCAGAAACCGGTGGGGTCAGGTTGTCAAAGTCGTCACCAACACAACAGCTGGAGGGATCCAAGGATTCTGTCACACAGCCAAGGGGTCTCCTCAGCCTGATTCCAGAGAGGGACGGAAACCTGGCATGAACTCTCCGTGTCGGCAGGTCAGCTGACCTTTTTCTGGCCTACTCCTGATTTTGAACTTTGCAGTCAGAAACTTGACGACATTGTATCGAGATTAAAATGAGAATGAGTGCGTAGACGTTCTGGTCTTTTCTCTAGTATCTGATTAGTTGGTTTTCATCATTATTTTCATACAAATAGAAAAGTCACATCAGTGACCCTTAGAAAAAATGTTGTACACAAATATGTTCATAAGCTGAACTGTGTCTAGAGAGCTAAATACTATTTTCTGAACCACGAACCGTAAACATTTGTGAGACATCTTACCATTTACAGACATTACTGAAACAAGTTTGGAGACCTGGAAGTTAGCCTGTCCCTGCGTTAACGCCAATCACAGGATTGATTCCCTTTCTGAACTACAAAAGTGAGGGAAAAGGAGGAAACACAAGCACAATGAAAGTACAATCTGCTTTCCTTTTCTCATGGGAGAGATTTTGGAAAAAAAATGTTGCTTGTACATTTTCTGTTTATATCACTAATTTTTTTGTTTTTATTTTTTAGTAGACTGTAAAGATACATTATTGGTCTTAATACAGCGCTATTTTCCAAATGCTGTTTTCCTTTCTAATCAGGGTACTAACAAAAAGTGGTGAAGCCTTCCATTTTTCTAGCTCTGACTGCTAAGTGTGGTTTTCCCTTTAATACTCTTCCATAACTCTGTTGCTAGGCTTCAGTTAGACTCTGTAGCACTGATGGATAAATGCTAAAGCAAATGGCCATCTTAAAGAAAATGGTATCCAGAATTAGCTGGCACAAAACTGCTCAGTGGAGATACCAACATTCCTGAGCTCATGTTATTGTCAGGGGGGTTAAATGTGTCTGTAGTCATAAAGTGCTTAGATGAGTTTGGATCCATAAGAAGTGTTCAGTAAATATTAGCTGTCACTGCGAATCTCACTCCCACCACAACCACCAGCAAACCCTCCTCCTCATCCACGTCACAGGGGGTGACATCTCCACAGCAGATATGGAGATGCTGTCTGGGTGGTGTTTGTCGCATCACAGTTCTTACTTTCTCCAAGGCTACAAAACATAGTCTCGCCCTTGTTATTCACTTTACAAATACAGAAAACACACCTCACTTTGTCTTTTCTGAGATGATCCAGTTTTCTCACATGCAAAGATCCCTTGCAGTATTACAACTTCTCCAGGGAACAAGGCAAGTGAGGTCCACTTGTCAGCACAGCAAAGAGCACACCGAGGGGTCTGGCAAATTCACCGCATACAGAGGTTTCCACATTCAGGAAGCAGGCTTTTACAGAAGAAGGCTTGCCTCTTCTTTGTTTGGAATGCCCTGCAGTGTAAGAGACTCATGCTCACCCCATTTTCAGGAGTCCTTGATTAGGCTTTGGGTCAGCTGTGACAAGCGTCTGATGCATGTGTCTGGTAAATGACATCTCATTTACGTTTAGTGAATTCCTGGTTTCCCCCAGCTGACCTGCACGTAGGAAATGTGCGAAAACTTCTCCAGCTGCATTAGTTTTGGAAATTGAAAGAACATAGAATGTGATTTTACTCTGACCCCCTTAGACTGTCACATTCCCAGTTAATTTTTAAACTGCAGAATGATACTAAAAGCCACAATGACAGTATACAAAATGCTTCAGTTATTATTCACACTCAAAAGTTCTTACGCCTACAGACAAACAAGCAAGGCTCTCGTTAGCTACAGCACCTTGACCCCACTCTGCACTGTGTTTCCCTCATTTTCTATTTTCCAAACTGCCAGAAGCCTCATTTCTCTCTCATCTGTGCAGCTGTACAATTAAATGGATAGTAGGATTTCACAGAAAATAAAATCCAAACTTCTCTGGCTGTAGGTAAACTGAAATCTGCATTTATTAATAGGCTATGAGTAAATAAAATATTATTTTACAAACCATGTATTTGAAATATGTGTATAAACACAAATACCTGAGTGTAGTTTTTCAGACTTTTTTTAAGTCAATCATAATTCTTGGCATTTAAGAGATCGCTAAAAACATACTGATATCAACCAGCCATAAAGTCTCAATTACAGGGAAGATGTAGATGGAAATTCTTAAACTTTTGCTTTGTAACAAAGGTCTTCAAATGAATGGCTTATGGTACTACAAAACACATACACATTTATCACAAATCCAGTGGTGTGTTTCCATTCTTGTCCTGTGGAGGCCATACAGAGAGTAAAGATGACATCATGAGTAAAAGATTTTTACACATGTATTCAACTATTCTTTCTTTAGCAAATGTCTGAGTGTCTCCCGAGTACCAAACACTGTGCTGAGAATACCGGGGGAGGAGAAGCAGACTGTGCACCTATGATGCCCTTGAGAAGCTGACAGTTTGGTAGGAGAAACTAATGTATATCAATAATTAAATACAAGATATTAAGTATTACAAGAAATATTAGGAATCCTGTGTTTGGGGGTTACAAAGGAAAGGCTTTGTATGATTAAATTAAAGACTTGATCTGTCTAGCTATCTTAGAGAAGACTTTATGGAAGGCCTCTAAGGATGAGCAGGGAGATGAGTGAGGTGCTCAGAGTTGAGGGATTAGTGGGAGCCAAATGTTGGAGATATGAAAATACCTGGCATGAATGGGCTGCTGTGAATGCACCTGGATGACTAGCACATTAAAACCAAAACCAAACCCGTTGCTGTAGAGTTGATTCTGACTCATAGCGACCCTATAGGACAGAGTATAACTGCACCATAGAGTTTCCAAGGAATGGCTGGTAGATTCGAACTGCCTATCTTCTGTTTAGCAGCCGTAGCTCTTAACCATTACGCCCACCACATTGGTGGTACAGAAATGAGGAGTGGTACAAACAATGCTGGGAAGGAAGCTAAAGCCTGATCTCAAAAACCTTGCATTCCAGGTAGGTGACTCTTACAGCATGCTGGGTGGGGATGTGTGGCTGGAAATACAATTATAATAAACCCGGCCAGAAAAGATTATGAAAGCCTAAACAAGTTACCCACAAACTGAATGAGTGGAAGGAGGAATTTAAGAAATCTTCAGGGGAAAGATTTGAATGCAAACTGATGAGTATGTGAATATGAGACATAGCGACCGAGAAGAAAGGTATTTCTAATTTGAATGTCTGAGAGGACAGCCTCTAAGATTAGGAATGCAAATGTATCTGTTATTTTTCTATGTCCTAAATACAAGTCTGAAACGTAAAGACAAAGGAAGGCAAGAGATCAAGAATTAGAGGTGTACTGTGTGCACGTGGTGCTTAATGGCATAGATGTGTATGTGATTAGTCGTGGAGATGTTATCACATGAGAAAAAGAGGACTAGTTGCCCTTTGTGCCATTCAAAGCTTCTCGCAATAACACGTCCCAGCGCCTGCCGCCTGCTACTGGTAACATCTGGCACCAGAAGGGCAATTAATTAGACAGAAGCCCTGACGTAGACCCTGAAATATAAAAAGTGTATTAACAAAAATAGTAGCAGTGATGAAATTTATTACTGGAGTTTCTACTCTTTGCAGACATTGTAGGAAGCGCAGAAAGTCCTGCGTTAGGTTAACTTCAGAGGAACAAAAAGAGGCTTCCGTGTCTGCTGTGGGAGTTTTTGAGATGAAGTTAAGGAGAAGCTAAGGAGAAGCTTCAAAACCGATTGGTTAGCAGGGCTTCACAAGGTTTCTTCATTTCGTCTCTCATGTCTTCTCTTCTCTGGGATTTTACCTCTTTGGGTTATACATAGCTTAAACCATTGGTATGCAGTATCTGGTGGCGCAGCGGTTCAGAGCTCGGCTGCTAACCAAACGGTGGGCAGTTTGAATCCACCAGCTGGTCCATGGAAACTCTGTGGGGCAGTTCTACTGTCTTCTATATTGTCTCTATGGGTTGGAATTGACTCGATGGCAACAGGTTTGGTTTTGGTTTCGTTTATGCAGTATGTCGCAAAAAGTTGCTCTGTATATCATACATGAGACATTAATTCATTCAAAATTCATGCTATATTTTATTTTTAATTATTATACATCTCAAGACTCATGAGTGTATCCTTAAAATACTTGTCCTTTATGATGCAAATTAATAATTTGTTTAATTTTAGATTATCTAGTGTTTCTTAGATTTAAAATCAGCTTAAGGACATCATACTTATTTTCCACTGCCTTCAATTTTTCAGCCACTCATATACTTGTTAGCCTTCCAGTTTTCTATTCCGCAAATTGCCTATTTATGTCCTTTGCTATTTGTAAATTTGAATTATGTGTGTTTTCACTGATTTGTAATATTTCCTTTTATATTCTAGATATTAATTCTTTGATATTTTTCGATGTTCCAAATATCTTCTCCTCCTGATCTGTCACAAGTCTGTTAACTGTGTCAATGGTGTTTTTTGATTTCCAGAAATATTTAATTTGATGTATTCCTGTCTGAGATGAAAATATACTACAACTCTTCTGCTGTTACCTTTGTATTTTTACCTTTTACAATGCTGTCTTTCATACATTTAGTGTTCACTTCTGTGTACGGTATAAGTTGTATACAAAACCACCAAAATAGTTTTACTCAGATTGCCGATCAAACTCAAAGGCTTCATTATGCTTAATCAGCAATAAAGTCACTCAGAAATGACATAGAACAGTGAGCAAAACAGCATGAACAAAGGCAATATCATACTGGCTACAGACACTGAGATGTGGATTTTGATGTCCATAGTCACTCCACTCCAGAAGGTTACCAGCGGAGAGGTTGACAGGAAGCTCCTGAAATCTTTATGTCCTATCAGCACAGAAAAGCCGCAAGGTCCAGATTCCCTCAGCTTAAATGCCTTGCCAGCTGCAGAGTAAGGATGAGTGACCAGCTCCCACTGCATCAGTTATGCAGTGTGCCGCCTGCACAGTCCAGTACAGCTGGCTAAGGGACATTTCTTAATCAGTTATCAATACACAGCAGATCTACAAGAATCTCACATATTGATATTTCAAGGTCGATAGTTGTATAAGGGTCATACTCTCTAGACTGGAGAAGGGAATTAATGTGTAACTACTAACACTTTTATCAAGTAGAAATTCAGGATTATTCTTTTTCCCAACACTGTCTGTTTTTCCCAGAACTAGCTATTAAACACTCCATCCTTTCCAAACTTGCCCCTTCCCTATCATATGCAAACTTCGTCTTTACTTAGGGACTGAATGTGAACCCTCTATTTTGTATAACTGGTCACTTTTTCTTTTCTGCACTAATGTTGCACTATTTTATTTGCTATTATTGTGAATGTTATTTTAAGATTTTTTTTCTCATTGGTTATTGCTGATAATCTTGTATGTGCCAAATTTACTAAACTATAGTTTGTTTTAAAAGTTTATCTGATCATTCTGTTGTGTTTTCTTTGATAATGAGCATATCTTATGTAAATAATGCCAATGTTGATTCCTTTCTGATTTAGCCCAGGAACACAAATCAGCCAAAGTAATGGTGAGTGGTGGGAGAAATCTGAAATGGATGTTGAATGAAGAAAGATGAATACCTCATACGACTTCAGCAAATTCACAATGTCAGGGACTGTAGCTTATTACACTATTTTCCCTTAAATCTTTGCAGAGTTTACCTCTAGCTACCATATTGAAGGAGACCCTGTGGATGACTGGCATTTTAACCCTCCTCTCAGGGAAGGTATGACAGCACCTGTTCTCACATACTGGAGGTCTCGTATTGTAGTAGGAGGGCCAGCTGCAATGGAGGGCACAGAGGAACGAAGAACTTGTTGTTGTTCTTAGCTGCCTTCACTTGACCTCCGACTCATGAAGACCCCATGCACGATGGAACAAAATGCTTTCTAGTTCTTCACCATCCTCTTGATGAGCTGCATACCCGCTCATTGTGATAGAGTTTTCACTGGTTGATTTTTCAGAAGTATATGCCAAGCCTTTCTTCCTAGTCCATCTTAGCTCAGAAGTTCTGTTGAAAGCTTTTCAGCATCATAGCAACACACAAGCCTCCACTGACAGATCTGGTGGCTGCACATGAGGTGCATGGGCCAGATCGTGAACCTGGGTCTCCTGCATGGGAGGCAGTAATTCTACCACTGAACCACTAATGCCCCCAATAACTTATTCCAAAACCTAAAACCAAACCCATTGCCGTTGAGTTGATTCTGAATCATAGTGACCCTACAGGACAGAGTAGAACTGCCCCATAGGGTTTCCAAGGCTGTAAATCTTTACAGAAGCAGACTGCCTCGTCTTTCTCCTGTGGAGCGCCTAGTGGGTTCAAACTATTGACATTTCAGTTATCAGTCCAGCACTTTAACCACTATGCCACCATCACTCATAATAACTAGGAATGAAATAACTAATAACTAGGAAATGAAATTCCAGGAACAAGATTTAGAGCCGAGAAAAGTGAAGCAGAGAAGGAGGGAGAGTCGATTGGACATACCTGGTCAACTGGCTGCCGATAAGTGTAACTGCTGATCCTGTGATTTTATTTCCCAAGAAATGATTTAAGTTGTATTTCAGACCATTACATCCAGGGAAAGAAGGAGGAAGAACGACTCCATTGACTCTCATTTCTGTTTGACCAGATTGACACGAAGGTGTATTAACTCCCTTGAACTTATGAATTTCACTTACGGGGCACCCAACAAACGTCTGTCCCCAGTGTAAAAACAGCAAATTTTGATGTGGTGCATAGATACATCGGATACAGTCTTCACCTGTGCTTCACTCGGATCCACTTGTGCCCTGCATTATAGCCAACCCTTTTACTACAACATAGGGCCTCTAGTACAGTCAGAGCAGATGCTCTCACTTCTCGGAGAGAAGAGTTAAAATTTCAGTCATCCACAGAGTCTCTTCCATAGGGTAGCTGTAGATATAAACTCAGAAAAGATTTAAAAGGAACTAGGGTAACAAGCTGCAGTCCCCGCCATTGTGAATTTGCTGAGGTCGTAGCTAATATTCATCTTTTGTCATTTAATATCCATTTCAGATTTCTCCCACTATTGACCATTCCTTTGGCTGATTTGTGTTGGTTCAATGGTGAGGTACCTCAGACCTTCACCCCCAAAAGACTTGATTCCTTAGTTGCCTTGCTTGTTTGTTTTTGCTAGCCCATAATTGTGCACATACATCCTTATTCTATACTGGAAAATCAGAGGAATAACAGGGTGGATCTGCAGATGTATTTGCCCTACTTGCCCTACTGTGAGACAGACGTTGGTCGAAACCCCATATATCACTCATTCTCCGTGGTGGTTCTACTCTGTCCTATAGGGTCGCCATGAGTCAGAATCAACTTGACAGCAATGGGTTTGGTTTTGGTTGGGACCCCCAGTTTAACATATGTAGGATCCAGTCTTAATACCCATGTGTGTTCTCCTATTCCCATTGGTACTGATCAACCAGAATCTGAAATTTCTTTGACATACAACTTTATCCTCCCAGAGCAAAACTACAATACTCCTTTCAGGATGAGATGAGACCTGCTCCTGGTTTCAGCCTGGAAGTAGTGAGAAACCAAATGGCAGATACTGAAGAAAACCTACGTCTTTGTAGCTTGTTCTCACATCTTGTTAAGTCATTGCATTGTCTCTAGGCAAAGTGAGGCTGATTTTCTCTGGCAAAATCAGGGGAGATGCTTCTGCCAAAACGTGATTTCAGAAGAATCTCAAGATTCAGTAGTCTTAAGCTCATCCATCCAAATATCCCTATCCTGGGATTTAAGATTTCAGTCTTTTTGATCTTTTCATAATTTTTATTTTGGAGAAATGTTGGTATTATGCAGTAAGCCTTCTTTATAGCTCTGCTACCACGTTTACAATTAGAACCTGGGTGTGGAATTTAGCATAGTTTTCTGGGAAGCGGCAGGAGTTGAAAATCTCTTTAAAAGCACCATAAAAGCCCTTAGGATTTCATATAGTACCTTGACTTGGAAGGTGGCCACCCTCTCACTTCTTTTATAAAGGATTTCAATGCGTTTAGTATAAGCCGCCTCACTCCGCAATCCTGGGTACTGTCATCGTCCCATTGCTGTTCACCTGCCGTGACTACCTGATATGCTAATGCTTTACCTTCTGCCTATTTCTCATCATGATTAACTACAGATGAAAGCCTTAGTAACTGAAATGCCACTGAATGCCAGCAGTTGTCACCACTTGGTTAACATCACTATTTGGGTTGTATACAGTCTTGAGACTAATAAATAACCCATTTACTAGATCTCATCTGGATAGTCTGCCTTCTGAGGTCAGTCTTTATCAACAACTCGTTTACTCTCATAGTCTTGATTTCTCAAAAGCAGAATCTGAGACAATGGCTTATGTGCTACTCTTTCACTAGAGAATGTAAGTTAGGGAGAAGGAGTGAGCAAAAAGTATAATGTACAGGCAAAGAAAATGGAGAATCAGTATGAAATTAGTTTATCAAGATGGCTGCTGCTAACTGCAACTGATTGGTTGATCTGATGCAATATCCTCCAAGAAGTCTAATAAACTTCGTCTCTAGAGAGTCTGTCTGGAGGGAAAATGGTAGAATTGATCTTCTGGCTCCTGTATCACATTAGTCAAAGGATTGCACCACGGGGCATTAAATAACCTACGTTTATGAATTTTGCAACCATAGTGGCCAACCAGTGTCCAACCCTGGCACAAGCTTCGGCATCAACAGGAAGCCCTGAGGTAGGACACAACAGAGTACAGCCCAGACAGCGTGAGGTACTGTCATGTCGTACCTGAGTGAATCTGGATAGAGTCCACACAAAATTGTTTACAGCATTAATGGCTGGAACAGTAATTAGAGGAGGCTATAAGTCGGAATCGCTGTAAGTCGGAATCAACTCGACGGTAACGAGCTTGGGTTTCTTTTTTTTTTAGAGGGTATGAAATAGTCCATACAAATTATTTGATACACCTCCACATTTTTAAACTCCTTTTTATTTATTTAATTATTTTCCTTTTCTTGCATTACTTGCCTAGTCAAGACCTTTAATATCACGAACGTTAATAGTAATGGTGTGTGTTTAGTTTCAAAAAATAAAGGAAGCACAACAAATTGGTATCTGTTGTGTATTAAAGTTTACTACGAGATTTTTAGTATATGCTTTTATTTTATATAAAGGAGTTCCCATTTATTTTTAGTTTTTTAAAATTAAATTAGATGTTGTTGTTATGAGGTGCCATCAAGTTGATTTTTGACTCACAGAGACCTTGTGTGACACAGTAGAACTGCCTTATAAGGTTTTCTAGGTTGTAATCTTTAAGGACAGAGTACAACTGCCGCATAGGGTTTGTTAGTCTGTCATCTAGGGTTGCTATGAGTTGGAATTGACTCAACGGCATATAACAACAACGACGATATTCCAGGAGCCCTGGTGGTGCAATGGTTAAGTGCTTGGCTGCCAACTAAAAGGCTGGCAGTTTGAACCTACCCAGTGGCTCCACCGCAGGAGAAAAGACTTGGAAAGTTGTTCTCATAAAGATTAGAAAACCCTATGGGAAAATTCTACTCTGTCACGTGAGGTCATTATGAGGCATAAATCAACTTGACAGCATACAACTACAATCTTTACAAGGGCAGATCTCCAAGTCTTTCTCCCATGGAGCTGCTGGGTGGGTCCAAATCAACAACCTTTTTTTTTTTTTTAAGAGTGGTTAAGGAACTTGATTTAATAACTTTAAGGGTGAGTTATAAGTTGCAAATGTAATAAGGTTACAACTGTGAGACAGGTGCACTGGAAAGATATGGAAAGAAATAAAGCAACATGCTAAAAAGATTGGTGTCAAGGTGTTAGAAATATGGGATAATTTGCCTTTTCTTAATTTGCAAATGTTTAGTAATATGGTTGTATTTATTAAATACCTTAAAATATCTATAGATATCAAATGTTTACCTTCTACTTTTATTTACTTTTCTCATGACCATCCATTCTATGTATTCGCTAATTTCTAATGAATTCAAACTATTTTGTACCATGTCAAATAGTGTCCATACACATTGACTTATATTTATGCCCACCATCTTGTCTTGGAATGGAGTGAGGGAGTTTCCTTTACAGATACCATCAACAATAACATACCATCCTTTTTTTTTTTTTTAACAAATTTAAAAAAAAATTTTTTATTGTACTTTAGATGAAGGTTTACAGAATAAATAGTTTCTCATTAAACAAGTAGTACACATATTGTTTTATAACATTAGTTAACAACCCCACTACGTGTCAACACTCTCCGTTCTCGACCTTGAGGACCTTTTTTTTTGGTGAAAATATACATAGCCAAAGTTACACCATTTTGAAAGTTTCTACATGTACAATTCAGTGACATTGATTACATTCTTCCAGTTGTGCTGCTATTCTCACT
>NW_004444170.1:2550538-2594936 GCF_000243295.1 Trichechus manatus latirostris | reverse complement strand
CCAGACACTACTCACCAAGGTAGAATGTAAAACATTGTCTTTTTAAACTGTGTTATGCCAATTGAGCTAGATGTTCCCGAGACCATGGTCCCCACAGCCCTCCGCCGAGCAATTCAGTCCCTCAGGGAGTTGGGAAGTGTCTATGGAGCTTCCATGACCTTTACTTGTACAAGTTGTGCTGGCTTCCTCTGTATTGAGTACTGTCTTACCCTTCAGCAGAGTTACCACTTATCTATTCTCTATTTATTTCCCCACCACCACCATGGCTCCCATCCCTCGTAACCAACAAAGATTGTTTCTTTTTGTGTGTAAACTTTTACATGAGTTTTTGCAGTAGAGGTCTCATACAATATTTGTCCTTTTGTGATTGACTTATTTCATTCAGCATAATGTTCTCCAGTTTCATCCATGTTATGAGGTGCTTCACAGATTCATCATTGTTCTTTGTCTTTGTATAATACTCCATTGTGTGTATGTACCATAGTTTGTTTATCCATTCATATGTTGATGGACATCTAGGTTGTTTCCATCTTTATGCTATTGTGAACAGTGCTGCAATGAATATGGGTGTGAGTATGTCTATTTATGTGATGGCTCTTATTTCTCTAGGATATATTCCTAGGAGTGGGATTGCATTTTGTAGTGCTTTTTTTTTGTGGTGCTGACGTTTTCTTTGTTCCTCTTACTCTCCTTTGCCGAGTTCCTTTTGTTCGTGGATTTTTCTTTTCATTTCTGCTCTTTTTGTAGGTTTTGTTTTTACTGAGACTTTATGTTTTTCTTCTTTATTTTTATGAGTAGGTTTGTTAACTTTCTTTGTGGTTACCTTGAAATTTACCCTCATCTTCCTAGATTTGAACCAGTCTGTTATTACCTGGTATCACCTTGCCTTCCTCTCCATTAGAAGGTTCTATAACTACATCATTTATTCCCGCTTTTATTGTTCTGATGCTGTTCTCATTTACAGATTAACCTCTCTGGTTCCCTGTTGTAATTCTTTTGGTTTTGCATAGTCCTTAAGAGTTCATTTCCTAGGTTGGTATCTGGCTAGTAGAATCCTGTGTCCTGTATTCAGCCTGTGGTCTGATGTTGTTTGTTCCTAGATCAAAGGACTCCCTTTAATAAGTCTTGTAAGTTTGGTTTGGTTTTTACATACTAAGTTAATTTCTGTTTATCTGGAAATGACCTAATTTCACTATCATATTTGAACGAGAGTTTTGCAGGATATATTATTCTTGGCTGGTAAAATTTTCTTTCAAGGTTTTATATATGTCATCCCATTGCCTTCTTGCCTGCATGGTTTCTGCTGAATAATCCGAGCTTAGTCTTATTGTTTCTCCTCTGTACGTGACTTTTTGTTTTTCTCGAGCTGCTCTCAAGATTCTTTGTTTATCTTTGGTTTTAGTGAGTGTGACTATGATATGCCTTGGTGATTTTCTTTTGGGGTCTATCCTATATGGAGTTCGTTGAGCTTCATGGATGGTCAGCTTTTCATCTTTCATGATATTGGGGAAGTTTTCTGTCAGCAATTCTTCGATGATTCTCTCTGTGTTTTCTGTTTTCTCCCCGTTCTGGAACTCCGATCACACGCAGATTTTTGCTTTTGATTGTATCCCACATAATTTTCAGTGTTTCTTCATTTTTCTTTGTTCTTCTTTCTGATTTTTCCTCAGAGTTGTAGCCAAGTGTTTGTCTTCAATTTCGCTGATCCTATCTTCCATCATTTCAGCCCTGCTCATCAGCCCTTCTATGACACTGTCCATTTTTGAAATCTTGTTGTTTATCTTTTGGATTTCTAATTGTTGTTTTTGTATAATATCTAGTTGTGAATTTATTTTAGCATTTTCTTCTTGTATTACTTTCTTGAATTCTTTCTTTTTTTGTCTGTATTTTCCATGAACTTGTCAGTTTTTTCATTTTTGTCTGCTTTTTGCTTCAATTCTTGGATATTTCTGAATATTAGAGATTTGAATTCCCTATCAGTTAGGTCTAGTGCTTTTTCTTCTACTGGAAGATCATCTGGTGTTTTATTTTGGACACCTGCTGGAACCATCCTGTCCTATTTTTTGTAAATGTTTTGATATTGTCTGCTGTCTTCGGGGCATTCAGTGGTTTTTTTCCTTGTTTACTGATTGTAGATTTGTTTGTTTCATCCTGCTTATTTTTTATTTGGTTACGTCTGAGCAGGCGGGCTGTGCATTCTTTGTTGTTTGCTCGTCTGTGGCCACGATACTTTTCATCTCCTTCTCGAACGGGCAGGGTCAGGCACTCAGGTATGGTATAGCAGGGCAGGTCCAGCTGAAGGGGAGTTGCTGGGATGGGTTGTTTGTGGCATGTACCAGGGCTGACAGTGCGGACCAGGAATCAGTGCAGGGCAGGTTCCAGTAGGCTGTGCCTGTGCTTCTTGGGAGTGTGATGTTCAGCACATGGTGCAGGTAGGCAAGAAGGGGGTAGATTGTGATGTGTGGAGCTAAGATGGGTATGGGAAAGAGGAGAGAGAGGAGGGAGGAACAGGAGCCAAAAACAAACAAGCAAACAAAAAAGAGTGCTACAGGAGCTGCTATTGGAGTGGAGAGATGAGAGACTGAGAAATGGGGAAAAACAGAAGTAAAAAAAAGAAAAAGAATAAAAGAAAAAAATGAATAAATTGAGAAACTGTAAATGAAGAAAGACAAAAAGGGAATAAGATAGAGAAGAAAACAAAACAAAGAGACAAAAAAAAGAAACAAGAAAAAAGAAATGCCCCCCCAGGGATGTCCCTGTGTGTCTGTGCAGAATAAGGGAGTAGCTTATAAGCTGCATGGTACTGCCCAGCTAGAAGGGGCTCCCAAGCTGAGAAAAGAAAAAGAAAGCAAACAAACAGATCAACACAGAACAAATCAGAGCACACAAACAAACAAACAAAAAGGCCCCGGGGGTCCCACCAGCGTGGCGGCATGGGCCAGAAAGCAGTTTCACAGTCGAGCGGTGTTTCATGTTTTGCAACCTTTCAGGAAGAAGCAAAGATGGCACAAAGAGCCAGGTATTTGAGAGAAAGGAGGAGGAGGTGGTGAGAGGTAAGGAAGAAATCTAAAGAAGCAGAAACAAGCAACACCAGCAGCCAACAAAAGGCACTCAGGGAGCTGGCCAGTGTGGGCGGGTGGAATCCAAGTGACACCCGGGTGAAGCTGGTGCTTGCCGGCCAAGAGACTGTGGCTGCAGGAAGCAGAGAAGGCTAAGTGGGGGTGAAGAAGGGTAGGGGATGGGAAAGTGTATATTGCTGGTTACCAGTTGTTCTGTCTCCTGCTGGAAGCTTGGTGAAGCTGCTTTCTCATACCTCCTTTTCGCTGATCTCCAACAGGAGTCCAAGATGGCGGATCCATGCTGCAGTAGCTGATAGGGTACCTCTGCATGTATCTCTCCTCACTCTCTGTTCTCAGTCAGTTTCTTATTACATTTGGTGCTTGGCTGAGTTCTTTATCTCTTCATTTGATGCTTAGGGTTTCAGGATTGACATGTGACTCTGTTTGACTTAGTTTTTCTGCAGTGCCATGTTGCCAGGGAGCCCTCTTTTTTTTATTTTTTCAAATTGACAACCTTCTGATAGAAGATGAGTACTTAACCATTGCACCACCAGGCTCCTTAACTTAGATTTTAAACCTTATTTAAAAAATTATGCATTGTTTAGATAAATGGGAGTCCTGGTGGCACAGTGGTTAAGTGCTTGGCTGCTAACCAAAAGGTCAACAGTTTGAACTCACCAGCCACTCACAGGTGAAAGTTGTGGCAATCTGCTCCCATAAAGATTACAGCCTTGGAAACACTATAGGGTAGCTCTACTCTGTCCTATAGAGTGGCTATAAGTCGGAATCAACTTGACAGCACACAACATTTAGATAAATATGTGATTTTTCTATTCAGAGAATTGACGTTATGAATTGAATTGCTAGATTTTTCTGATGTTATACAATTCTTGCATTTCTGCAATATACTTATGTTGATGGTAATATTATTGTTGAATGCACTGCTGGATTTGATTACATAAGATTCTACTTAGAGTTTTCAGAGAGATGCTGTAAATTTTTTGTTCTTCTTTGTCTGGCGTTGTAATCAAGGTAAACTTATAAAATCAGTTGGGTGGCTCTCATTTTTGTCTATTATGAGGGAAAAAAAAACCTTTATGAGGCAGAAGATTTTCTATTAATCGAAGGGGTTTTGGAGCACTCATGTAAAACATTAAGGAGGTGGAACTTTTGGACTGCAGGCTGTGCTTTGATTATGATTTAACACCTTTATTTGTAATTAGTTCTTTGAAGGTTTTTACTCTTTCATTTGCCAGTTTTGGCCTTTAAAAAATATGTCTGTTTTGTTGACTATTATCACCTGGTCTCAGGGTGTGAAGGGACTGGTGAGTCCACCCTCATGCATTAACTGTCACCACACCAGCCATTCTCCTGTGATCCCTTGGTGTCTACTTGGCTGCCCCCATTTCCAATAAACCCTTTCAGCATCAATGAGAAAACAGACAACAAACTGAATGTGTGCTCAATAAAAAAATACAGTAATGAACTTGCTAGTCAAGAAAATCTATGACAGATGTATTACTTGCGGGAAATGTTTGTTGACACTCACCAGCCACCGTGGGGCTTGTACTGATACTATTCTTCCACACAAAAGCCAGAAGACAGAAATGAGGTAAAGGAGCAGAGCATCTACTTCAACAGTCTGCAGTTATTTTTAAAAGTCTGTGCCCAAGGTGGTGGTTCAACATGTTGAACAGTAGAAAAAATACGTAAGGTTCAATCTGGGGATCATCAGTTTTCATTTAGATCAAATGACTCTTCTTGTCAATTAATTCGTCTCATGTCCAATTCAAAGGGTATGTGTGGTGGAGGGGGGCATGAATGAAAATTCAAGGATAGTTGTTAACCTGTTGGCTTCGTTAGTGGTAGCAGAACTTCGTAGACATTTTAAAAGATCCCACTTTAATAGCAGCATTCATCAAATAGAAAGTCAGGTTAATTCCAATAGCCGTTTTTTTGTTTGTTTGTTTGTTTTAATAGCAACTTTATAGCAGAAAAGTAAAACTCTTGAGAATTCATTTTGTTAAATGTGCAACATCTGGGGTGATGTTGAATGCTACAGTGAATTACAATGTTTAACAGTGATGGAGAAAATACGTTGTTTTTGAAACATGAAAAAATGTATACAGACATTTTTATTGGAGAAAATCATTACAGTAAAACATTGTTATAGCTGGCTGTTAGCGCTGTTTGTTGTTGATGTTGGTGGTGGCGGCGTTGTCTGCATCAAGTCGACTCCAGTTCATAGGGTGCAGATCGCCAGGTCTTTTCTTCTTTGAAGGCACTAGTGGGTTCAGACTGCCAACCTTTGGGTTAGTAGCCAAGCACTTAACATTTCGCCAACAGGGATCCTTAGTGAAATATTAGTCTTACTAAATTAAGAAGGTGATGCAGCATAAATATGTTAAAATTGAGTTATAGTTGAAACAATTTATAATGTAATCCAAAAATCTGTGATATTCTACCAACTAAAAGTAGCTATAGTTACTAAACTTGACAGATGTACTATATGTACACAGAGTAACTAAACTAAACTGCATTTTAGTATGTATTTTTTTCTTTTTTCTTTCCATGATCAATTATATTTTATAAATATTTGAACCTTTAAAAACTAATTTATAAACCAGGTTCTGAATCCTAGAACATTATTAAACATTTATGTAAATACACTCTGTAAATTTTAGTTACATTTCAATAAAAATCAGTTGGAAATATTTAAACAAAGGAAGCACCAAATTTCAATTTTTGATACTTTTAGCAAATTGCATTTATTGAAAACAAAGCTATCAAACAGCAGGGAAACTGAAACCACCAAGAATATTTAATTTTGATATTTGACAATTGCACTATGGGATAAGTTGACCTGCTTGATGGAGCCTCTAATTGTAGTTCTTAGATTTATATCCACTACTGAAATGGAATGAAAATGTAAAGTACTATGGTTTTGTAGCATCTAAATTTAGTAAAACAATTTACAGAATCATAAAGAGAGAACACCTATTAATTACTTATAAATATTTGTCAGTGGGAGATATTATGAAAAGAAGCAAAAAAGAAAATGTCAGCAAAATGTGTTTATTAAATGTTTAGAATTGATATATTAAAATATTAGAATTGAGAATATCCTCTATTTAGGATAATTTGTGCTGAGCTTCACATGTGTTTAGGAGTGTTATAAAACCAAAAATGCAAACCAGTTGCCATCCGGTCCACAGTGACTCATGACCACCCTAGGTGTGTCAGAGTAGAACTGTACTCCATAGGAGTTTTAATGGCTGGTTTTTCAGAAGTAAATCACCAGAACTTTCTTCCTGTGTGCCGCTGGGTGGACTCGATCCACTAACGTATTCCTTAGCAGCGAATGTTTTAACAGTTGCACCACCAGGGACTCCAAGGTGTCATGTTGTTGCTATTATGGTTGTTGTTACCTGCCATCAAGTTGATTCCAACTCATGGTGACCCCATGTGTGGAGAGCAGAGCTGTGCCCCATGGGGCTTTCTATGCTGTGACCTTGCAGAAGCAGATCACCAGGGCTTGCTTTTGAGGTTCCTCTGGGTGGGTTTGAACTGCCAACCTTTCAGTTAGTAGTCTAGCCCTTTACCATTTGTGCTCTCCAAAAGTGTTATAAGGACAGTATTTTCTTGTTTAAAAATATGATTTATGCAAAAAAAAAAGCCAATCAAAAGTGTCAGAAATTTCAGATTTATTCACCATGAAATGCAATTTTATGAAAAAAACTATATTAAAAAATACTTAGGGTCAGGGAAGCTCCATAGACACATCCAAACTCCCTGAGGGACCAAATTGCTGGGCTGAGGGCTGTCGAGACCACGGTCTTGGGGAACATCTAGCTCCATTGGTATTACAGAGTTCATAAAGAAAATGTTCTACATTCTACTTTGGTGAGTAGTGTCTGGGGTCTTAAAAGCCTGTGAGCAGCCATCTAAGATACTCCACTGGTCTCACCTCTTCTGGAGCAAGGGAGAATGAAGAAAACCAAAGACACAAGGGAAAGATTAGTCCAAAGGGCTAACAGCCCACAACTACCACGGCCTCCACCAGACTGAGTCCAGTACAGCTAGATGGTGCCCGGCTACCACCACTGACTGCTCTGACAGGGATCACAATAGAGGGTCCCAGACTGAGCTGGAGAAAAATGTAGAACAAAATTCTAACTCACAAAAAAAGACCAGACTTACTGGCCTGACAGAGACTGGAGAAACCCCGAGATTATGGCCCCTGGACATCCTTCTAGCTCAGTAATGAAGTCACCCCAGAGGTTTACCCTTCATCCAAAGATTAGACAGGCTTATAAAACAAAACGAGACTAAAGGGACACACCTGCCCGGGGGAAAGGACGAGAAGGCAGGAGGGGACAGGAAAGCTGGTAATAAGTAACCCAAGGTCGAGAAAGGGAGAGTGTTGACATGTTTGAGGTTGTTAACCAATGTCATAAAACAATATGTGTACTAACTGTTTAATGAGAAGCTAGTTTGTTCTGTAAACCTTCATCTAAAGTACAATAAGAAAAAAAAAAAAGCCTTCAGGTGAAGTCTGGTTGTAGGTGCCAAAAAAATACTCAGAAAAATACCATTTTAGACAGTGCTAAGGAACTGAAAAAGCACTTTAAATACGTACCAAGAATTCTGATTATGCTTTTCGAATGGTCCGATAATCCATGATAAATGGAGAAAAGATTGAAGTTGTCAAGGATTTCATTTTTCTTGGATCCACAATCAATGCCCATGAAAGCAGCAGTCAAGAAATCAAACGATGTGTTACATTGGGCAAATCTGCTGCAAAGAGGTCTTTAAAGTGTTAAAAACCAAAGATGTCACCTTGAGGACTAAGTTGCACTTGATCCAAGCCATGGTATTTTCAGTTGCCTCATACACATGCAAAAGCTGGACAATGAATAAGGAACACCGAAGAAGAACTGATGACTTTGAATCCTGGTGTTGGTGAAGAATATTGAATATACCATGAACTGCCAAAAGAACGAACAAATCTGTCTTGGAAGAAGTACAATCAGAATGCTCCTTAGAAGCAACGATGGCAAGACTTTGTCTCACATATTTTGGACATGTTATGAGGAGGGACCAGTCCCTGGAGAAGGACATCATGCTTTGTAAAGTAGAGGGTCAGTGAAAAAGAGAAGGACCTTCAAAGAGATGGATTGACACAGTGGCTGCAAACATAGCTACAATTATGAGAATGGCGCAGGACTGGGTAGTGTTTCATTGTGTTGTAATAGGGTCACTGTGAGTCAGAACTGACTTAAGGGCACCTAATAACAACATCAGTAAATACTATTTTTATATTTATTTTACTAAAGAACATTTTTCCTTTATTTTATTTTTTTTTACGGTTCTTTTCATGCCTTGTAGAAGATTCAGTTTTCCATTTGATATTTCTCTTCAGCCTGAAGGCTCCCTTTTACCTTTTCTAGGGGTGCAACTCCACTCCTACAGATTCTATTTTCCTTGTATTGTTTGAAAAAGTCTTTTTTATTTTATCTTATTTCTTTAATTCTTTTTTCTGTACATGTAAATCTCAGTTGACAGTTTCTTTCTTTCAGCAATTAAATATGCTGCCTAGATTGTTTCTTTAGGGAAATAAACAGGAGATTATATGGTGTTTCCCCTGTATGCAATTTGTTTCTGTTTTCTGGGAAAACTTATTAAAGGTGAAAAGCACAGAAATTAGGTGTAAAACTGGATGAGTTTTGATAAATTTAAACAGCCATGTTAAACACCCCCTCATCAGGATCTTGAACATTCCCACCAATTAAGAAAATTTCCTAATGTCCCCGTTAAGACAATCCTTACTGCTGAAAACAACCATTCTCCTGAACTCTGTCACCAGAGATTTGTTTTGCCTGTTCTTGAGCTTCATCTAAATGTTGTCTTTTACATCTGGCATTTTATTTCCAACATGTTTTCTGAGATTTATTCATGTAGTTGCATGTATCCATAATGCTTTCCTTTTTATTGCTGAGAGTATTTCATTGTATGACTTTACCACAATGTGCTTCATGCAATCTTCATTTGACGAATATTCACATTGTTTGTAGCTTGTGATTATTGCATTAGGTTCATATTACCACTCTTCATTCTCTTCTATTGACCTATATGTTTGTCCTTATGCCAATAATACATGGTTTTGATTGCTACAGCGTTTTACTAAGTCTTGAAATAGTATTTTTGAGCCCTGGTGCCATAATGGTGAAGCCGTTGGCTGCCAACTGAAAGGTCGGCAGTTTGAAGGCATGGGAGGCTTCTTGGGAGGGGAAAAAAAAATGACTCCATCGAGTAGATTCTGACTCATAGTGACCCTAGTGACCCTATAGGACAGAGTAGAACTGCCTCATACGGTTTCCAAGGAGAGCTGGTGGATTCAAACCGCCAACCTTGTGGTTAGCAGCCACAGCTCTTAACCACTGTGCTGCCAGGGCTCCCCTTGGGAGAAAGACCTGGCAATTTGCTTCTGTAAAGGTTACAACCTGGAAAACCTTATGGGACAGTTCTACTCTGTCACGGGTGGTCGCTATGAGTCAGAATCGAGTTGAAGGAACCTAATAACAACAAGATAGTTTTAAGTCTTAAATTGTATTTTTCTTCTACAAAATTGTTTTCTCAATTTATATCATATGAATTTGAAAATTGACTTGGCAATTTCTGCAAAAAATCCTGTTTAGATTTTCTTTGAAATTGCATTGAATCTATAAATCGATTTGAGAAGAAGTGATATTTAACTGTGTTGAGTCTTCTAATCAATGAATATGGTTCATTTCTCCAAGTATTTAGGTTTTAAAATAGTTTCTCAGCAATGCCTTGTAGTTTACAGGGTCCGGGTACATGTTTTTTGTTAAGTTCTTTCTAAAAATTTTATTTCTAATGCCATTAGAAATTGATTTTTTTATGTTTCAATGGAAATTTTATTTCATTTTTTTGACCCTGATAAACAGAAAAACAATTAATTTTATATATTTACCTTTAGCAACCTTGATAAACTCACTTACTGGTTCTTTTTTTTTTTTCCTTAAAGACTACATGGGATTATCACTGCGAACAATCATGTTGTTTGTGACTACAGATAGTTTTACTTCTTCATTTTCAATCTGTATTTACTTCGTTTTATTTTCTTGCATGATTCACTGGCTAGGACCTCCACTACAATATCAAATGCAAGTGGACTGTGGACATATTTGCCTTGATACTTACTATTCTATATTTCACCATTAAGTATGATGTTAGCTGTTTTTAGATGCCTTTTATCACATTGAGGATGTTCCATTTGAACCTAGTTTGTTGAGATAGATTATTTTGTATCATTAATTTGTGTGAATTTTAACCTTTTGCTTTTGCATCTATTGGAAAGATCATATTGTTTTTCTTTTTGATTTATTTATATGCTGAATTGCAGTTATTTTTATTATAGTTATGGATCAGCGTTTCTTTCCTGGATTCATCCAACTTGATGGTGATATATTACCATTTTTATATATTACAGATTTGAATTTGCTATTATTTTGTTGAATATTTCTGTGACTATGTTCATAAAGGATACTGGTCTATAGTTTTCTTTTCTTGAATGCCTTTGTCTGGTTTTGCCATCAGATTCATGCCAGCCTCATAAAATAAGTGGGGAATGTTACTTTTTCTGTAATTTTGGAAGAACTGTGTAGAATTGTTGCACTGGTGTTATTTGTTCTATATACGGTTGGTAGCATTCACCGGTGAAGCCATCTGGGCCTGGAGTTTTCTTTGTGGGAAGGTTTTAAACATGATTTTTATTTATTTAATAGATATAAGACCATTCAGGCTATCTCTTCTTTAATGAGTTTTGGTAGTTTTTGCTTTTCAAGGAATTTATCTATTTCATATAAGTTGTTAAATTTATGGGATTAAAGTTGCTAATAATATCACCTATTTACCTTTTTACAGTCTGTAGAGTTGCTACTAATATGCTGTCTTTTATTCCTGATATTTATAATTTGGGTCTTCATTCTTTTACTTTTGCCAGTCAGGCTAGGGGTTTATCAATGTCATTAATCTAGAAAAAACAACTTTTGTGTGTTTTTTCTATTATTTTTCTGTGTTTTTTTTTTTTTATTTCATTGATTATTTATCTTAGTTTTATTGCTTCCATCATTCTGCATGTTTTGGGTTTAATTTGCTCTTTATTTTTCTTGTTACTTAAGATTGAAGATTAAATCATTGACTAAAATATTTCTTCATTTCTAAGAGAAATTGCAATGCTATGAATTTTTCTCTAGGCACTGCTTTGGCTCCTTCCCACAAATTTAATATATCGTGTTTTAATTTTTATTCAAGTCAAAATATTTTCTCTTTCCCTCATGACTTCTTATTTGAATCAGAGGATTTTTTATAAGTATGCAAACAAGTGAATTCCAATCCATACTTCACACCATATTAAAAAAAAAAAAATCCTAATATGTCCAAGGACAAATGTAAAAACAAAAACCAAACCAAACAAAAAAAAACTTATAAGACTTCTGGAAGCAAATGCAGAAACAATCCTTTCTCACCTTGGGTTAGGCAAAGATTTCTTAGATATGACATGAAGAGAATGATCCATAAAAGAAAATATTGCAAATATGATTCCATCAAAATTACAAAACTATTCTCTGAAAGACATTAAGAGAATAAAAATTGATATCAATGACTGGAAGAAAATACTTGCAAATCATATGTAGATAAAAGATTTGTATCCATAATACCAAAATCTCTCAATTTAATTATGTGGAAATAATAAATCCAATAAAAGAAAATAGCTAAAGATTTGAGTCACTTCAGTTTTATACCTCTGTCCATCCTTTTAACTTATTTGTATCTTTATATGGAAAGTCATTTTCTTAAAGAAAGCAAATGGTTAACATATGATTTCTCTGTCCTTTTTTTTTTTTTTTTAATGAGATCTGAGAATCCCCAAATTTTATTGAAGGTGTTAAGACCGTTTATACTTAATGCACTTATTTATGTGAATTGGTTAAATCTACCATCTTGCTTTTGTTCTGTATTTTTATCCTGTGTTCTTTTTTCTCTTTTCTTGACTTTTTGGCAGATCAATCATGTTTTATTATTTCTTTTTTTTCTTCACAATTGACTTATTAGCTATAACGATTTATTTGTTTCTCTTTTTTTTTTTTTGATGTGTTTTTATAGTGGTTGTTCTAGGATTTATGATATACATGTTTAACCAATCACAGTTTATTGTCCAATAATATTACCCCATTCACATATATTGTAAGACTCAAACAAAAGTATATTTACATTTTCCCCACCCTCCTCCTTTGTGCTATTGTTGTCTAACATTCTGTTACTTTTACACTTATTTTAAACCTCACAATGTCTTTTAATATTCTTGCAGCGCATCTTCTAGTGATGAATTCTCTAAGGTTTACTTTATCTAGAAGTATCTTTATTTGGCTCTATTTTTAAACTATATTTTCATTGGGAATAGACTTTTAAGTTAACATTTTTTTTTTCCTTTACGGTATTTTAAAGTGTTTTTCCTTGTTTCCTGGCCCACATCGGTTCTGATGAAAAGTCTGTAGTTTTTCTTATCACTTTTTAATCTGAAAATAAGGTGTTTCCTACCCCTACCCTGCCCCACTCTGTTTACTTTTTAGATTTTCATCTTTGTCACTGGTCTTTAGAAACTTTATTGTAATGTTTATTAGTATGATTTTATTTTTGTTTTTATTTATTTATTTCATGCTTAGGTTTGTTGCAGTACTTGGATTTGTAGGATTATACTATTCATCGGTTATGGAAAGCTGTCATCCATTATTTTTCTGTTTGTACTTCTTTCTTCTCTTACTCAGGGACTCAAATTATATGTATGTTAGACTGCTTGATATTTCTCCATGAGTAAATGATGCTCTATTTTCTTCTTTTTTTCTTCAATTTTTATTTCTTCCCCCTCTCTTGTGTTTTATTTTAGAGAGTTTCTATTGCGGTTTTTTTAAGTTCACTAATCTTCTATTCTTGGATGTCTAACTGCTCTTAACTACATGCAGTGCATTTTTAATTTTATATATTGAGTTTTTATCTCCAGAAGTTCCATCTGGATATATTTTATACATTACATTTTTTTCCTCATCGTGCTCAAACTTTCCTCTGCTTTTGTGAGAATATGAAAGATATTTAGAACAGCTGTATTAACTACAATGTCTACTAATTTTATCATCTCTGTCATTTTTGTGTCTTTTTTTATTACTAATTATTTTTCTGGATTAAAAAAAATAAAACCTGTTGCCATCAAGTCGATTCTGACTCATAGTAACCTTATAGGTTATGAATTATATGTTTCTGTATCTTTGAATGCCTGATAACGTTGTGATTTTTGCAATGCTGGATGTCATTCCTTTAATAAATGTTCAGCTTTGGTCTAGCACTCCATTGTGTTATGCAGTATCAGTTTGGACAATGCAATACTTATTTTTAAGCTTCATTAGCTGGAACATCCTCTAGTCAATAGCTAATTTTTTCCTCACTACTATCCTTGGGAGCACTCTACCATAGATAGGTTCTGTGGATTGCAGTATGTCACCATTCCGGATGATAGAAAGGTGAACATCTGGAAGTTGTTCATTCGAATGGCTGTCATGGTTCTTTCTCTAGCCTCATGAAGTTCACCCCATACATGCAGAGTTCAGTATTCAGCCAAAAATTCAAGAAACCCTTCTGCACATCACGACTTTCTTTCCAGCTGACTCCTTTCAGATGTTCTACTCAATAAAATCAAATCATGTCAACCTCAGTGAATTCTGATATCAGTATTTTTAGCTCTGTGAGAATACCGGCTCTGCTTTGGTTCCCCCCACGTGTATTTTAGCTTCAAAACTGTCTCCCAGCATTAAGCTGGGACTATCGTAGAACTTACCTCATACGTTCCCCTTCTCACAAGAATGATAATTCTGTGCTGTCTTTTGTCCAATTTAATAAAATAGTTGTTTCATATATTCTGTCAAGTTTTCTGGTTGTTTACTGTAAGACAGGAATTTCCATAGCAGTTAATCATTGATGGAAGAAGTCTGTTGTCATGCATTTTGATTCAACATGTATTGCAAACCCCGATCAGATATTATTATTTTATACGTTTAATATGTGTTTAGATTTTAGAAGGTTTTTTTGGCATCTTTATTTTAAACACTAATTTATGAAGTTGAGAAAGTTACTTTTTACAAGACAAAGATATGATTGGAAATTTTACTTGCTGTTTATTTATAAACAGTGGTCTAAAAATACACCAGTAGAAGATAGCTTATTTGCATGTTCATATACTTTTGCATTCGGTGCCAGTTGAATTAAAAGTAAACATGAGAATCTTAACATCTTTCTTATCTCTTAATTCTTCTTGATTGTTTATGCTTAAGATTGTTTAGATTTGCACCTATTCAAAAAAGGCCTATTACAAGTGGCATTTTTACTCAGGGAACACCCTTTAAACTCAGAAAATATTAATCTACAAAGGTTTTCTCAGAAAGCAGTGGTAGAATGTGAATTCTAAGACAACAAAGAATTGAGGATAGCAAGTTCTGCAGGGCCAAGGACAACATGTGGGCAAGCCCCTTCTTGCCGAGAACAACTTTTCAAAGAAAACAAACATCACAAATGAAGCTTAGGCACTATTCCAAATGCATTTCCCACCTTCCCACCATAAACAGCTTCACTGTTGGCAAACATTCTCATGAATTTCCTGTTTACCCTTCCCAGGAGCAAAGTGCTTTCAACAATGCCAGGCACATAACAAGTACTGAGTAAATGTTCTGGATAGTTTACTACGTATTCATTCAAACATACTACTTGATACTCTTTTAGAAGTGTTTAAATTTTATTTTTCTCTCCAATTCACTTTTTTTTAGTCCATATTACGTATCTGAGCTTACTAATGTTGACATGGAGCCCTGGTGGCGCAGTGGTTAAGAGCTCGGCTGCTAACCAAAAGGTTGGCAGTTCAAGTGAACCAGCCGCTCCTTGGGAACCCTGTGGAGCAGTTCTACTCTATCCTGGAGGGTCACTATAAGTCGGAACTAACTAAACGGCACCTAACAACAACGTTAACACAAGAATTTATAGTTCACCGTTTGTAACCAATGTACAACATTGCTTTGTTCAAAACACCCAGCTTATTTATATATTCTCTTCTTGAAGAACATTGGATTATTTCTTATTTCTTTATGTTAAAAACAAAATTGCAGTAAGTTTTTCTATATATGTATCCTTGTACGGACTCCTGAGAGTTACTTTTTTAAATTTTTTTTAATTGTACTTCAGGTGAAGGTTTACAGAACAAATAGTTTCTCATTAAACAGTAGTACACATATTGTTTTATGACATTGGTTAACAACCCCACAACATGTCAACCCTCTCCCTTCTCGACCTTTTTTCTTTTTTTTTGGTGAAAATATACACAGCCAAAGATACACCATTTCAAAAATTTCTACAGGCACAGTTCAGTGACATTGACTATGCTCTTCCAGTTGTGCTGCTATTCTCACTTTCGATGAAGGTTTACAGAACAAAATAGTTTCTCATTAAACAGTTACTACACATGTTGCCCTATAACAATGGTTAACAACCTCACTACAGATCAACACTGTCCTTACTCAACCTTGGGTTCCTATCACCAGCTTTCCTGTCCCCTTCTGCCTTCTAGCTCTTGTCCCTGGATGGCTGTGCCTCATTAGTCTTGTTTTGTTTTATGGGGCTGTCCAATCCCCTGCTGAACGGTGAACCTTGGAAGTGACTTCACCACTGAGCTAAAAGGGTGTCTGGGGGCCATACTCTTGGGGTTTCTCCAGTCTCCTTTAGGCCAGTAAATTTGGTCTTTTTTGTGTGTGTTAGAATTTTGTTCTACATCCTTCTCCAGCTCTGTCCAGAACCCTCTGTTGTGTTCCCGGTCAGAGCAGTCAGTGGTGGTAGCTGGGCACCATCTAGCTGTACTGGACTCAGTCTGGTGGAGGCCTTGGTAACTGTGGACCATTAGTCCTTTGGACTAATCTTTTCCTTGTATCCTGTTCTTTTCATTCTCCCTTGCTCCTGAAGGGATGAGACCAGTGCAGTATCTTAGATGACTGTGCACAGGCTTTCAAGACCACCCCAGACACTACTCACCAAGGTAGAATGTAGAACATTGTCTTTATATGCCAATTGAGCTAGATGTTCCCCAAGACCATCGTCCCCACAGCCCTCCGCCGAGCAATTCAGTCCCTCAGGGAGTTTGGATGTGTCTGTGGAGCTTCCATGACCTTTCCTTGTACAAGTTGTGCTGGTTTTTAGAGTTACTTTTGATGTATAACTGGAATTTTCTGACTGTGGGATATAATCATCTTCAACTTTACTCAATTTTGCCAAATTGTTCTCGAAAGTGTTGGTAACAATTCAGGTCCCCACCAGTAGAGCAGGAAAGTTCTTTTTGCTCCATAGTCTCGCCAACCCTTTCCAGTGTTTGTTATTCTAAAGGCATATGCAAGTACACCTGGGGAACAAAAATTGAATGATAATCCAAGTAGGTGTGCATGTTTTCAAGGAGACCTTGAATAAAGTCATAAATAAAGAGGGCCTGAAATAGGCAGTAACAATAGGTATGGAGAGGAAGACTTGAAGCATTAATAGAGGACAACATACAGTTCTTAAAAACTGAAAAAGGGAGAGGGAAGTAGCTTTAAAAAGAGTGACAATGGAAGAAAGACACCAAAGTTTGTGACTAAGGAGAGTAGATGATTGATGGTATCACCAACCATGTCAGAGTAGAGGGAGAGGGGCAGGTGTGTCCTGTGCTCAGAGTAGAAGTTGTTTATTGAATAAGTAAACATTATCCAGGAAGAGGAGTGCTCGTGGCCAGTGGTCAAGCTCTTGGCTGGTAACGCAAAGTTGGCTGTTTGAAACCACCAGCTGACTATGGGAGGACGATGTGGCAGTCTGCTTCCATAAAGATTACAGCCTTGGAAGCCCTATGGGACAGTTCTACTCTGTCCTTTAGGGCCACTATGAGTTGGAATTGGCTTGATGGCAACCGGTTTGATTTTGGGTTTGGAAACAATAAAAACTAAAGGACAACCACATGGAAGTGTTTTGGGTGATGTAAACTTCTTTTCATTCCATATAAATATATCATGAGCACTCTAGACACATGCAAATTTCTAGAATTAATCTATTTTAAATGTAGTTCTTTAGTCAGTTTGGCCAGGAAGAACATTTCAGAGGGATAAGTAGAAGGAAAAGCTGGTTATGATTATTGAGATGCCATCCAATCTGTTGATAGCACTTATAGCTTTAAACCCACACTTCAGGAGTTTTTTTTGCCTACTAGGGACACGTTTCATTTGGTAAAATAAATAGAACAGTGATCTTGCTACACTAATTATGTGAGTTCTAACTATAATTACCGTAAAATTATAAGTTACAGTAATTTTCAATACTCCACCAGGGAAAATGAAGTTACTTTGAATTATTATGGCAAATTAGATGGTATCTTACAAAAACATGAAATAGCATAAGAAATTTGGGTCACCGTAATATGTGTTATGTACCAAAAAGCATCTTTTTCATTATATGATTAAATAAAAACAGCATATTCATGCTTGTATTTAGCCTTCGTCCTACATAAAATCAACAGATGACAAGATTCAGAGAATTGTAGTAGTAGTAAATTACAAGTTCCACATCTTTGCAAAGGACAAATCAAAACGGGAACACTGAGCAAGGGATTTGAGTTCATTTGTCTTGCTCCCCCATAGACCACTTCCATCAAGAGACATTACTGTTTGGTATAAGCCCAGATTTCAAGAGCAGGTGGGATATATGCAACAGAGAACTGGGTCGCCATTATTGGAGCCTTGGTAACTCTTAGAGTCTCGTGCCACCAACCTTTAGCATCAGAAACAATCAGCAGTTTATTTTGAGGGGAGATGTGTGATACAATGGAATGAACAAGTGGTTTTATTCAGAGAAGCCTAACTTCAAATCCTGGGTGTATCATATTCTCTTGAGTTTAAATTTCTTTATTGATAATACGGGAATAATATTCCTATTTCACAGAGTTGGTAGGGAAATTACGTAACAACATACAAAATGCCAAGCAGTAAGCTTATTGCATAATATATTTTAATAAGAATTTTCATCTCTTGTGGGCCACTGAATCTCCATCAAAAAATTGGCCTGGGTTGCATAGGATTTTTCTCCTTAACAAAATTACAGGGAGGATTGGAATAATCGCCACCACAGAAAACACTTTCTCTGCATCTTCTAGAGCGCTGCTTTTTATAAAGCGCTTTCCTATCAGCCATTCTTATGAGTGCTGTGAGGAACAAATGAGGTACTGAATGGAAACATATTTTTCCTGCTGTAATACTAGTGATTATTATCAGATACTGTGCCAGTCCCTCCTCCTATTAACCTCCATTTAAATAATTATTTACTTGGGGGAAACTGAGGTTCCAATTTTAATAACGTGTCCAAGGTGACACAACTCTTAAGAAATTTCTAGACATAAAACTGCTTCTGTAAGGTTTTTGTTGTACGCCTCACTTCTCTTCCGTGACTCTAGTCTGGTGCAGAATAGTTTTAGCTTTGGCTAGAGACACACTTCTTATTTCTCGCTATGAGACAGGATTTTGAAACCTTGGGGAAGGATTAATGACCTGATATAATGCAGTGGAAGGCTCGTGCAGCAGATAAGATCAGCTGTCCAGAAAAAATGGGTGCTACTTTTTTGGGAGAACAGCATCATTGCCAAACACTACATTTCCCAGGCCCCTGGCATTTAGCTGTAGCTGTGTGACTAGTTCCCACCAAAGGAAGGTGAGTGAGTGATGTGTGCCTTTTCCGGGTCAAGGCCTTTAAGAAAGCCTTTCTCCCTCTTCTTCATGCAGACTGCAGTTAGGCCTTACAGGATGACGGAGCTTCAGAGTTCCTGCATCACCATGGCGATGAACGCCTCCTCTAATCGGGATCTCCGGAACACATCGCTGGACTATTACTTGAACAAGAAGTAAGTCTCTATTTTCTGAAAAACATTATTTGGAGTTTTAACTTTATATTAGCTAGTGTTTCCCTGAGTAATGTAGCTGAGTTTCGTTTGTGCAAAGGATCCTAAGTGAATGAATAAACGTAGTGTGAAACAATGACCCTTGCCTATGAGATACAAGCACACTTGCTGGCTCATGATGGGAAAACGCTGCACATTGCACAGCATCACTTTTTAACGCCAGTGCCACGGTAACGGTATTTACAACAGACCTCCAGTTGGGTTACCTTTTTTCACTAGCTTTTGGGTGTGTGTGTGTGTGTGTGTGTGTGCGCGTGTGAAAGGAAATTTTACATGATATAAAGCATTCTGAAAGAGGAATAAAGAGACTCAAGCTCCATCCCTGGCTTTGCCTCTTTCCAACGCAAAGTCTTAAAATGTGCTTCAACTTCACCCTCACATTCTATCTTTGGGAAATATTAGATGAAGTTATAGCCCTCGTCATCTGTCATAAACGAGGTACAGAAATTAGCACTATCTTCTGTTTCACATGGTGACACAGTATTTACAGTTTTAAAGTATTACTACTAGTAGAAAATAATAGTTTGTAGTCATGTGACAATTATGTGAGTAGATTTAAAATAGATGGAAGTACTTGTAGATGTTATAAAATCTACTGAATCTATGAACTCACATTGTTACTGTTTTGTGAAACACATCACCTAATTTTATCAAAGCAATATTTTAGTTCCACATCAATTGCTTAATACAAGAATATATTAAAGCTTATAAAGAAATTTCTATTCTGCTATTCCTCTTCAGAATTCTTCCTAAATTTGTTTAGAAATAATGGAGATTTACTGCTTCTTTATATATAAATATGTATATATGTGTATATATGTGTATATATACATGTATATATGTATATCTGTATATGTGTGTATATATGTGTGTATATATGTGTATATATGTATATTTATGTGTATGTATGTATATATGTGTATGTGTGTATATATGTATATGTATGTATATATGTATGTGTATATATGTACATATGTGTATATATACGTGTTTATATGTATATATACCTATGTATGTGTATTTCTGTGTATATGTGTATATATGTGTATGTATGTATATATGTATGTGTATATATGTACATATGTGTATATATACGTGTTTATATGTATATATACCTATGTGTGTGTATTTCTGTGTATATGTGTATATATACATGCATATATGTATATGCGTGTATATATGTTTACATCTACGGGATCCTCTTAAGTCATTGTTGTTCCAGTAATCACAAGACAATTGTACAGAGTCAAACAGTAGAGCCAGTTAGTCCATAAATCACACTAAGACTCACTCTCCAACATCAGCATGCACGGTCACAGTCACTAGATTACTCTCCATGCTGAACCATCAGTGCAAAGATTCTGTTATCAGGGGTCAGTTAGGGATCGTTAAGTTCGCCTTGGTGGAATCTGAGAGGTTTACGTGGTGTTTCAGCAGGGGGAAGCAGCAGGCCCAAGGATGCCAAGGGCATGACATATATTAGTCACGGTTAAGTAAAGGTAATTAACAGGATACAATTGCTCCTTTCTGTGGGCAAATGTTTAAAAAAAGCGAGGATCACAATAATGCCTGCAGGAAGTTTATCCTTAAAGGCTGTGAATCAATTGACAATAAAGGCCTCAAACTTCACGTCATCTGCCAACATCGTACACCACAGCTGGAATGAGATAGCATCACATATATATTCCTGGGGCCTTCTGGACTCCCACCTCTGGATGCTATGCCTTTCCACTCCCTCATAACAGCAAACCCAGTGACCATGCATCCAGTGATCTGTAGCTTCAGGTTCTGAAAACCTGTCATCCTGAAGATAGGCTAGTAGGAGTCCTGGAATATGGGCTATTCCAGGGTCTCTAGAATTTCTGGGGAAGAGGCCTCTGTTTTGAGAAAATAAAGGTGATTCTGGAATTGTGATACCAGTTTCTGATGCTGCTTCAATTTTCTGCTCATCAAGACAGTTATTTGGAATCAACACAAAGTCAGGACAGTAAAGTGGAGACAATATACGATTAGGAGTCTTTTTTTTTTTTTTTTTCCATTAAGATTTCCCCAGCTCTCTGATTCCACGTGAATAGTAGGGAAGCATCAAATTCTTGCAGCTATACAATTATTTAAAAGTAATTGTAGATATCCGTGTTTCTATTCCTGTGGCAATGAAATATCCTTTCAGAGATTTTTTTAAGAACTACAGTTTTTCTGTTGTATACTGCACATGTCAAAGCGAAACAGTGAGATGACACCTACCACAAGAAACAAGATCTGATACGACGAATATCTGGCCGAGAGCCAGAAAATCTGGCCTACCAGGATTGACTCACTTACTAAATTGTGGCCCGAGATTTGCCGTCTGTAAAATTAAGACTGTAGCAATTGTCCTACAGAGCGGAATAAGTTAGATTACAGAAATAAAAATATTTCTTTAAGGAAAACAAGCTAAGAAGTTTGTGGCCCACATTATTGCTGAGATATGTACAGACATATATATCCATGCCTAGCTATTGGGGTTAGTTGTAGAGTCGACTCTGACTCACTACAAGCTCATGTAAAACAGCATAAAGCATTGTCCAGTCCCGTACCATCTTCATGACGGTTGGTATGCTAGAGTCATTGTGTATTTTGAGTGTTTTCTAATCTAGAAAGCCGATTTTCCAGCTCCATATTTCACAGTATTCTGTTATGATTCATATGGTTTTCATTGGCTAATTTCCAGAAGTAGATTATCAGGCCTTTCTTCCTAGTCTGTCTTAGTCTGGAAGTTCCACTGAAACCTGTCCCCCATGGGTGGCCCTGATGGTATTTGATATACCAGTGGCTTAGCTCTCAACATCATAGAAACACACAAGCCACAAAAGTATGACAAACTGACAGATGGGTGGTGGATATATGTATGTGTGTGTGTGTGTGTATGTGTGTGTTGTTTTTGTTGTTAGGTGCTGTCGAGTCAGTTCCAACTGATAGCGACCCTATGTACAATAGAACGAAACATTGCCTGGTCTCTCTCTCTATATATCATATAATATATAGTAGTCCTTGTGGCACAGTGGGTAAGCAGTCAGCTGCTAACCAAAAAAGATTGGTGGTTCAAAACCACCCAGCGGTTCTGTGGGAGAAAGACCTGGAAATCTGCTTCCATAAAAATTACAGCCTAGAAAACCTTATGGGGAAGTTCTACTCTGTCTCATGGGATCACTACGATTCAAAATCAACTCAACAGCACCTAACAACATAATGATATATATGGTATAAAAAAATACTTGAGGCTTTAATAGCTAAGCTGAAAGATTTCTATTTATGATAGCAGGAAGAAAACAATTTTCTCCACGAAAAGTCTCAGTGCTTCTGCAGGTGGCATTGCAAACTTTCAATGCAAATTCAAAGTTTTTAAACTGCAGGTTAAATCTCGCATTTTGAAATGACAGACCTTCCTGAGTGGCAAAGCCGTCTCTGTGGAAATGGCTTTCTTGAAGACTCATCTCATAAAATGCTAAAATTTTCTCCCAGCTTTGCCATCTCTACACCCTTTCATGCGCACTTCTTTTTGATGGAAATGTTCCCCTCTGTGGCATGGCCTTGGAGATTTAAGCGTTCAGCTCCCGAACAATTGTTTCTCAATAATATTCAAAGTGCATTTTAAGATGACGGGACATCTCTCTTTCTTCCGTCTGTGGATAATAGACAATGAGACAGCTGAGGGGTTACCAGAGAGCTCGGCAGCTTTCATCATCAGAGGAGCTGCTGCTGGCAGCAAACTTGGGGCTGGCACATTGGAGACTGAGGCTGTCTCGGTCTGGTTAGCAGACGATGTGGTTAATGAGCACATGCTTCCTTTAAAGTGCCTTACTTTGGACAGATCAACCCTGTTTGCATTCTAATTGCTGTCCTTGGTGGCTTATACTTTCTTCCGTTTCTTTTCTTCTAGCAAAGCTAGAAGGGTTTCAAAACTATCCAGTGTGCATGTAAGATCCCTGTACAAAACCATTGAGATATATTTTCTGGAGGTAGCCTGATGAGAAGGTCAGTAAAGAAATGCAAAAACTATGTTCTCACCCTGATGCAGCCACAAGGAAGAGGCATAACACTGTGCAAATTATTTTACCTCTGAACCTCTATTTCCTTATCAGTAAAAAAAAAAAGATTTTGACCTCGGTGGCCCCAAGATACTTTTTAGCTCTTAAATCAAAGTAACTCTTATTTTGTGAAACCATTAGAAAATTAGAATATCTGATTTCTCCCCTCCAACTATAAAAAATCCCCTCCTATGTATGTATTTGGAAACCCTGGTGGCGTAGTTGTTAAGAGCTACGGCTGCTAACCAAAAGGTCGGTAGTTTGAATCCACCAGGCACTCCTTGGAAAGCATATGGGGCAGTTCTTCTTTGTCCTATAGGGTCGCTATGAGTCAGAATCCACTCGAGGACAAAAGGTTTATGTACATATTTAAATTATATTTTGTTAAACTTCTGCATAGTGAGATAACTGTAAGATCAAATCTAAACACTTGAGTTTGAGTGAGTTAAAAATCTCCCTTGAATCAAGCTACTATATTTTACTCTTCTTTTCTGTATCAGAAGTTTTCAAGAAACTGACATCTTTTAAAGGAAGTAATAACGAGCTATAGTTATTAAAATTGTGATTTAAAACGGAAGACTGGCTGATCGCTGCATCTCAAAGTATACAAAGTTCAGCATTGTGCTCAGAGCAGCGCAGGACTGTGTTACCTGAGAGTAAATGATCTATAAAGTTACCACAGTTAAAAACTCTGTTACTGTCACAAAAAATACAGAGATGAATAGAACAGAAAAGACAGGACAAAAAACAAACAAACAAACATCTTAGTATATATGAGAATTTTGTAAATGGTAAAAACATCATTACAACAAAGTAGGAGAAGAATTACACTATCATGCCATGAAGAAAAATAATTATTTGAAAAAACATGAGATTAGAATCTTGCCTCAGACTGTATTTAATCGTAGAATTTTTTTTTTAAGTGTAAGAAAATGAAGCCACAAGGAACTAGAATGAATTAAGGGAATGCTTATCTGCAGAAGGAGTGAGGAAGGCCTTGAAAGGATAAGAATGAGATTTGTATATTTGAAGTCCATTCTGTCAGAAATTACTGTGAAAAAAACTAAATGAACCATTATCATTTGGGGCAAGAATGTAAAAGATACGTTAAAAAAAGGATGATAGTATTATAATTCTTATAAAGAGTCCTTACAATTAGTTTAGAGAAATATACAAACATATCAAAAGAAAATTAGGAAAGGAACATGAATTGGTCAATATAGAAATAAATATTAGTGCTATTTATTATCACATTTCACACTAAAGAAGTGGCTAATAAATAGATGAACTAACATTTAAGCAGCGAGTAACATGAAATTTGCATACTGGAACAACTGTATACATTGTATACATTCATTCATCAAATTATCAAAGATTAAAATTAATAGTAAAATTATTAATAATAATAAATAAAACATCAGATAGGTTAAGAAAAACACATATATTGCAGGTCAAGTCCAACTTAGAATAAATTTTATGGTAATATACTGGTGCCGCAGTGGTTGAGAGCTCAGCTGCTAACCAAAAGTTGGCAGTTCAAATCCACCAGCTGCTCCCCGGAAACCCTATGGGGCAGTTCTACTCTATAGTGTCACTAAGAGTCGAAATTGACTTGACAGCAACGGGTTTTTATATATCAAAGGCTGAAATTTTCTTAACCTTATTTCCTCCTGATTATTTTATTGAACGTGCATAGCCTTTGGACTATTAATCAAATCATTACTTACATTATCAAAAACTATAAACTTTAATATCAATTGAATTATCCTTAACAATCATATTAAGAAAGGTCTGGTAATCTACTTACTTCTGAAAAATTGAAGACAGTGGAGCACAGTTCTACTCTGGCACACATGAGCTTGCCATGAGTCAGAACCGGCACAACAGCAACTGGTTTATATAGATATATGTACCTATTTGACGAAGTCCCTGGATGGCACAAACAGTTAAGAACTTGACTACTAACCAAAAGGGTGGTTTGAATCCTCCCAGTGGCACCTGGGAAGACAGGCCTGACAACCTGCTTCTGAAAGGTCTAAAACCAAACCCAAACCCCTTGCCTTCAAGTCGATTCCCACTCATAGCAACCCTATAGGACAGAGTAGAACTGCCCCATAGGGTTTCCAAGGAGCTGTTGGTGGATTTGAACTGCCAACCGTTTGGTCAGCAGCCGAGCTCTTAACCCCTGCGCCACCAGGTCTCCTCTGAAAGGTCACATCCTTAAAACTCTATGAGGCTCTTCTACTCTACAGACGTGGTGTCGCCATGAGTATGAATCGACTTGACCACAACTCACAACAGTAACAACAACGTGCATCTATTTAAGTTAACAACCAGTGATAAATGTAATATTTTTATAAGTGATTTTACAGCATGTTGTTCTCATAGTAAGTTCAATGGTAATGAACCCAGGTGGTGCAGTGGTTAAGCGTTAGGCTGCTAACCAAAAGGTTAGCAGTTCGAATCTACCAGTAGCTCCTTGGAAACCCTATGGGGCAGTTGTACTCTGCCCTATAGGGTTGCTATGAGTCAGAATTGACCTGACAGCAACAGGTTTCTGGTACATAATTTAGATTAATATATTCACACCTAGAAATCCTTCACATTGGTTAACACACTGGTAGAGTAAGATTAATTGAGTAGAACTGCTCCCATCCTGTCTAAGATAATAAATTAGACACAGTCTGAGAAATTACAGATTAACCCCATCATCAAAGTACAAAAGGATGCAGCAATGGTGGTCCCAGTCATATTTCTGTTTAAATCACTTGTATTTCCCCTGGGAAGTCCAGATTGATCAGAGTTTATGATACTTTTCTACCATCAGTGTACCCAAGAGACAACCCAATCACAGCTGCTGTTCAAGTCATGGTGTTTACAGTAGAATAGATCCACTCACCTCTAGCAGTTAAGAACTATTATTAATCCCCTCCAGCAGAGAGGATCACATTTTTTGCATTTACTTGGAAACTATAGCAGTACACGCACACAGTGTTATGTTATTCCTCTAGCTCTCTATATTCACATTTTTTCAGGATATCATGTTGATCCATAATACTGATGGCATTATAATAATCAGATGCAATAAACAAGAAGTGCAAAGTATTCTTAATGCCTTGGTAAAGTATGTGCTTGTCAGAGGATGGAATAAAAATCCTTCAAAGATTCCAAAGCCTTTTAGAGATACAATGACTTGGAGAAGTTTGGGACATTCCTTCCAAGGAAAAAGACAAACAATTGCACCTTGCATCACATTCCTTTAAGAATGAGACTTTTGTGGGACTCTCTCAATTTCAGTAGGAGCAAACTACACCTGTGAATATTATTGTGTGTGACTTTTCTTGTACGACTGTATGACTTTTCTTGTACAAATACCAGTTTTAAGTTACCCCAGAGTAAGAGAGTCCTCTGCAGCAGGTCCAAGCTGAGATGAAAGCTTTTCTGCCACCTGTGTCATTTGACCTGAAATATCTAGCTGTCTGTGTAGATATGACTATAGCACAAAATCTCCAGAAAGCTTAAATTGAAATGTCACTGTCATGGATTGAATTGTGTCCCCCCAAAACATCTGTCAACTTGGCTAGGCTACGATTCCCAGTATTGTATGATTGTCCGCCATTTTGTCATCTGGTGTGATTTTCCTATGTGCTGTAAATCTTGTCACTATGATGTTAATGAGATGGATTAGCAGATTAGTGGCAGTTATAGTTATGAAATCTACAAGATGAGATTGTGTTTTAAACCAATCTCTTTTGAGATATAAAATAGAGAATGTAGCAGAGAGATAGGGTGACCTCACACCTCCAAGAAAGAAGCACTGGGAGCATAGCATGTCCTTTGGACCTGGAGTCCCTGCACTGAGAAGCTCCTCGACCAGGGGAAGATTAATGACAAAGACCTTCCTCCAGAGACTTCCCCTGGAGATGATGCCCTGAATTCGGACTTCCAGCCTACCAGACTTTGAGAGAATAAAATTCTCTTTGTTAAAGCCAACCATTTGTGGTGTTTCTCTTATAGCGGCACTAGATAACTAAGATAGTCACAATACAGATCCAGTGTTTTGGGAAAATCTCAAGATTTTTTTGGAAAACTACTTGCCATTTGAAAGCAATTTTCACACTCTACTAGCCCTAACGGACACAGAGCACATGATCATAAAATATCAAATGGCGATGAGACCAGAACGGTTCTTCATGAGCTGAGTATTGTTAGATCCTATAAGTAATATCGAAATGAGGCACTTGGCATTGGTCCCGAGCCAGTCTAACAGGCACAAGTAAGTTACATGAAGAGATGAAGCATGTTGTCTACCTCTCTTTATATCGATCTTTCTCTGCTTACACCTATATGTGCAAAGGCTTTTCCTAAAACCTGTCAAAGAAAGTGACTGAAATCTCAGGCTTGGTCCATGGACTATTCATCTCAATAAATTGCTATGGCCAAAATGGAATGCTTTATAAAAACTAGCTGTAGTGCTGACTGAGGGTAAGGAAAATCTAGAACACGTGGTGGAGGAAAGAGAGGATGGATATCAATTACGGTCTCAGTTCCAATTACAGCAATAAGGAACAGTAACTAGTTCCACTAACCTGCTGTTGTAT
Organism: Trichechus manatus latirostris; assembly: GCF_000243295.1. Lineage (NCBI taxonomy): Eukaryota > Metazoa > Chordata > Mammalia > Sirenia > Trichechidae > Trichechus > Trichechus manatus. The sequence continues at coordinate 2,567,128 of NW_004444170.1, read as the reverse complement.
TAAGCCTTCTGTAGAGACTGCAGCTAGCCACTAACTTGAAGACACGCAGGCAGGATGAGATTAATGCAGGATGTGAGTAGATCTGAGCATTTCAAGGCATGAACTGCGGCAGATAACTAGTGCATCCCAACTGTTTGACCCACCTCTGATTTCAGATGCAACCAGGCAAGAATTCCAAAGAACCTTTCCCTGCTGATATTCCACAGCAAGGTATTACAGTGTCTTCCTGAATTCTGCCTCAGGGTCTTCTCCAATGCTATCTGAGCTTCCTAGGTCCCTATGAAAATGTAGCATGAAAGCGAAGAAGTATTAATGGTCTCGGGCAATCTTTGACCAATGGAAAATGGAAGTCAGTGACTAGAATATACAAGCCTTACATATTTCAGGTAGACAATTTGGGGAAGCATTTTATACATTTCTGAAGGTTACTATGAAATCAAATCCTTGTTTGCTACAGCAACAAACTTAGTAATGCATTATTTCTTTCCAATAATTTGTTATGAAATGGTCAAACATACAGCAAAGTTGAAAGAATTTTATGGGTAATATGATATAGTTGCCACCGACTTTTAACCATTAACATATTACTGTATTTCGTTTATTATAAAAGTATCCATATATTTACCCCTCCATCTATAAATCCCCCTTAGTTTTTAATCCACTTAAAAATAAATTGCAGATATCTGTATGCTTTCCACTAAATATTTAAATATGCTTTGTTATTTATTGAATTATGTCCCCCCAAAAGATATGCTGAATTCCTAATCCCTGGTATCTGTGAATGTGATCTTGTTTGGAACTAGGGACTTTGAGGATATTGTTAGTTTAGTTAACATGAGATCATACTGGAGCAGAGTAGGTCTAGTCCAATCTGATTGATGTCCTTATAAAAGAGAAGAGACAGAAAGGCAGAGGAAGGACGGTCATATGAAGGCGCCTCTATAAGCCAAGGAACATCTGGGGGAAGAAGCAGGAGAGACAAGGAAGAATCTTCCCCTCGAGACATCGGAGACAGCATTGCCTGGCCAACACATTAGTTTGAACTTCTAGCTTCCAGAACTGTGAGGCAATAAATTTCTTTCCTATAAGACACCCTGTTTGTGGTATTTTGTTACAGTAGCCTAAGACATTAATATATGCATTTAGTTAACTAGAATTTAGCATTTGTTTAGAGTTTCCTTTTTATTTATAATTTATATACAGGGAAACGCTTAAGACTTAAAAGTACATATTTTGAGATAGACCAAAATGTGTCTATCTGGGTAACCTGAACCCTCTATAGGCATAAAACATCTCCATCATCTGAAAAGATCTTTTTGATCTTCCCAGTTGTTTTCCACTCCCACCTCACCAGACGAAAGCACTGTTCTGATTTGTTTTCACCATGGATTTGAGTTGCCTATTCTAGAACTTCTTATAAATGAAATCATACAATATGCTTTTTTTTTTTCTGTGACTTCTTTCACTCAGCTTGTTATGGAGATCCATCCATGTGTTACATGATTAGTTATTATTGATTAGTATTGCACTGGATCAATATAATCAGATTTTGTTTATTCCTCTACTTATGGAGACCTGGGCTGTTTCTAGTTTTTACTGTTTTAGATAAAGCTGATATAAGCATTTTTGAACAAGTTTTGCTTGTGTGTGTGTTTGTGTGTGAATATGTATTTACTTTCTCTTGAGTAAAAATTAAGAGTTGAATGTCTGGGCCATATGGTAGAAGCAAAGATGGTGAAACTTTGTCTCACATACTTTGGACATGTTATCAGAAGTGACCAGTTCCTGGAGAAGGACATCATGCTTGGTAAAGTAGAGAGTCAGTGAAAAAGAGGAAGACCCTCAAAGAGATGAAATGACACAGTGGCTGCAGCAATGGGCTCAAGCATAGCAATGATTGTGAGGATGGTGCAGGTCTGGGCAGTGTTTTGTTCTGTTGTACGTAGGATCGCTATGAGTCAGAACCAACTTGAGGGCACCTAACAACAACAACAATGGTAGATATATGTTTAGTACAGCTCCCTAGGAGGTGCAAACAGTTTGTGGTTAATTACTAACCTAAAGATTGGTGGTTCAAACCCTCCCAGCAGTGCAGTGGAAAAAGGACTTGGTGCTGTGAAAAAAGGCCTATGAAAACTCTATGGAGCAGTTTTACTCTGTAATACATGGGATTGCTGTGAGTTGGAACTGACTTGAAGGTAACGGGTATGTTTAGTTAATAAGAAACTGCCAGAACTCTTTTCAAAGTGGTGTACCATACACTCCCACCAGCAATGTATGAATGTTCCAGTTCCAAATACTTGTTGCCATATTGTGTTATAATTTTTCTTTTGTTTTAGCCATTCTAATGCTGTGTATCTCATTATGGTTTTAATATGTATTTCCAATTACTGATGATGTGGAACACTTTTCTATGTGCTTCTTGGACATGTGTCTATTTTTTTTTGTAACGTGTCGGTTCAAATAATTTTCCCATTATTTTTACTAGTTTGCGTGATTTTTTTTAATATTATGTTGTAAAAGTTTATATATCCAGGATATCAGTCCTTTGTCAAATGCATGTTTTACAGTTATTTTCTCCAAGTCTATAACTTGCTTATTCATTTTCTTTATAGTGTCCTACAATGAAGAGAAATTTTTAAATATGTGTAAAGTCCAATTTATCATTCTTATGGTTACTGGTTTTTGTTTAAGAAAATTTGATCTACCCTAAGTCAAGGATATTTCTCTTATGTTTTCTCTAAAATCTTTATTGTTTATTATTTTCAAGTCATTAATCCATCTTAATTAATTTTTCTGTATGGTGTGAAGTAGAGGTTAAATTTCATTTTTAAAAATATAGATACACAAGTCTTCCAGGCTATTTGATAATAATACTTTACCTGTTGGATTGTTTTTTCATCTTTGTCAAAAAATGTATAAATGTGAATCGATTTCTGGGCTCACTATTCTGTTCCATTGATCCATTTGATAGTTATGCCAGCACTACCCAGCTTTGGTTACTATAGCTTTATAGTAAATCTTGAAGGAAGATAGTGTAAATCTTCCAACTTTATTCTTTTCTTTTTTCTTTAATGCTTACTTTGGTATTTCTGGGTTCTCTTGTTTCTATGTATATTTTTAAATCAGTTTGAAGTGCTACAATAAAAACCTACTGGGATTGGTAACTTATAGTCTTTCCCTGTCTCCTTCTTGCCACTTTCTCAATTTTGCTTCTTGAGAAATCACCTTAGAAATAAAGTACATGCACCCAGCTCCTTATCTGAGACTCTTCTTTGGGGATGGGGGAAAATGAAGACATTTTTTGCGTCTCATTTTCTTTCACTGATCTTACATCAGATTATGCTGTGCTTTCCTCCTCGGTGTTTTAAATATGCTACATACATTTCAAAAATTCTTTAAGTAATTCTTCACCAAGATTATACACTGGATTACAAATCAGAAGACCTTGGCTGAAGTGAAATATTGCCATTCACTATCTGTATTTCCATGAAAACTCATTTAGTCGTGATATCAGTTTGTACGTTTAAAAAAAGGACATAATCGCAAATGTTCTAACTCACAGATGTGTTATATGAATTGTATTTTAAAATAAAATAATGTATATAAGATGAATTAAGAATTGTGATTTGTCATATAAATGCAAAAGATGATTTTTTTATTAGTCGTTGATAACTCATTCCTATTACCTATGAATCATGAGCTAATACCTTAAGTGTACAATTAGATTTATTAACACAAGCTTGGCTTTTTACTTGAAAAATGAGTGTCCTGGAATATTGGCAATTTCCTTCCAAATTCAGAAATACTTCCCATCTCCTATCTAATACCTCTTCGTAATTTGGGGCTACTGTCCCTTATACACTTTGGGTGAGACACATCCAAGAAAGCATGAAATACATATATTTTAACTGTTTTTCTTAATTAAAACTTGAAACACTTTTTTGAAGATTGTACCATACTGTAAAATGTTGAATAACTCACAATTATTAATTTTAGAGCCAGTGGCTAAGCTTTTCTTCCTTATACAGGACTTATATTTCTCTCTAAGAGATCTGTATTATTATCTAACAGGCGAACTTCTTATACATGTGTAAATATATATAGAATGCTAGGCAGTTGAATTTTCTTTTATCCTAATTGTGTTTCTGCCTCAAATCTCTTCCCTTAGCCCTACCTTGACGTGCATATCTGTACAGCAAGCATCACAATAATATCCTTCTCCTATAAAGCCTAGCACAGATTAGAGATAAACTTAACCTCACCTTCTCCTTTTTCCCATTGGCCCTACCATTTTTCTGTTTGGTTTTCCTGAATGGTGAACTTCCCAAGCCATAGGGATGACCAGTGTGTTTCTATTCTAGTCTAACAGGACAGAAAACAACAATACCTTCCAGTACGTAATTATATTTATAATTAATCTTTGACTTGTTCGTATTAAATTTACATCTGAAATGGTGGGCTGACATTCTCTGGTAGTGTTAGAGGACTTGATCCTTGACACATGTCCAAATGGTTGTTTGATGAGTTGAAGCATATGCAGTTAATTTACTCTGATATATTTTGATGGATGCTATTCAGAGGTTGGTCAAGACAAGTGAAACATGGTAACCTGTTGTTAAGTAACCTGAATTTTCATCCTGGTGATATCTCTAATACTGTGTTGACATAAAAAAGAAAATTGATAATTATTTTTATTAGGAGGTAGAGGGGAGGGAAACAAATTTTTTCTATGTAAAATTTATTGATTTTTGCTGCCAAAACTGGAGCCACCTGGTCATCCAAAAGATTTAATCTCTTGGAGTCTATACCTCCCTCTGTCATAATCAAGCACTATCATTGATCCAAATGGCACTTAGCCTTTGTGAGAAGATGAGAGTGCAGTCATTATACCCAAAGTTTGAAAGTAAAGAAGTAACTTGGCTAGAGAATTGGTGAAATGCAGCTTCTCTAGTAAATACAAATGGTATAGATTCTATTATTGAGGTACTATGCATTTACATTGTTCTTTTATTTTTTTAACATTATAGGTAGATAGGAATGTTTTATTGTTAATCTGGTAATTAGAATACAAATATTTTAAAATGGTTTTTTTTAATTGTTAAATTGTCTTCTTGTAAGTTATAAGGACACTCCCTTTCTCTATATTCTCTTATTATTATCAAACATAGCTCAAGATGTAACAGGCAGAAAGTGACTATATGAGTTCTTTCTACTTTTCAGGGCTGAAAAAAAATCTTCTATTTAAATCATGCTACTGTATTCTATAGGAGCCCTGGTGGCGCAACAATTAAGTACTTGGCTGCTAACCAAAAGGTTGACGGTTAGAACCTACCCAGTGTCTCAGCAGGAGAAGATCTGCTCGCATAAAGATTACAGCGTAGAAAACCCTATGGGGCAGTTCTACTCTATCACATGGAGTCGCTATGAGTTCAAATTGACTCAACGGCACCTAACAAGAAAAATATTTAATCCCATAGTAAGTTAGAGGTGTTGATCATGGCCCAGTTAAAAAAAAAAAGTCCAGATTTTATTACTTTACTAATTCCCTCTCATTCAGAGAATTTGCTCACATTTTGTGTGTGTGTGTATGTGTGTGGTTTGAATAAAGAAAACTGTAAAAATGGAAATCATTGATAACATTTAAAAAAGCACATTTTAAAAGAGTAATTCTCACCCCCTAAACTCCCCCCCCCCCAAAAAAAAAACATGTCTTACATCAGGAATACTAATCACGCTGGTGTCGGGAGAATCGTCTTAAGTTGGTGCTGATGTCTTCTTTTTTCTTACCATTTTGTACGTCATTAATGGTTTCAGTAGGCACCCCAGCATGCAGCCACAAGAAGCAAGTGTTCAGAGGCTGCTGTTCTCACTGAGTTGTTGAAGTGATGGAAGATAGATTTTTCTAGCATCTCACCGAAGAATTGCTTATTTTATGAAGATCTATCATGTCTGCAGCACAAGACTACTGTCACTCACTATGGCCCTGGTTATTATTTATTTATCAATCCAGGCAGAGGTTGTAATTCACAATATACTGCATGACTGTTATTTTTACCTATCCATCTGTCATTTCCTCTTTTTCTGTCAACAACGCTGATTTTCCTTGAATACCACCCCATCCCACTTTCAGCCTATATGGTTCTGGACGTGTTTGACCACTTTCCTCAGTTCTACATGGGAATATCTGATCCAAATGCCATACATGAGTTACATGTTATTGTGAACAAATGAGAAGTTGTTGTTGTGTGCCAACAAGTGGATTCTGACTCATAGCAACCCTAAAGGACAGACTAGAACTGCCCATAGGGTTTCCTAGGCTGTAATCTTTACAGGAGTAAATCACCCAGTCTTTTCTCCCTGGGAGACTCTGGTGGGATTGAACCACTGACTTTTTGATGAACAGCTAAGTGCTTAACCATTGCTCCACTACAGCTCCTTGAACAAATGAGAGGTGATACCTAAAATTTCTCTGTAACTATTGGAAAAGAATGTCCCTAGGTGGGCAAATGGTTTGCACTTGACTGCTAGCCTAAAGGTTGGCAGCTTGAACCCAAAAAGAAAAAAGATACGAAAAAAGATAGTCCTGGCGATCTGCTTCCATTAAGATTACAGCCAATAAAACCTATGAAGCAGTTCTACTCGGCACACATGGCATTGTCAAGAGTTGGAATTGATTTGAAAGCAACTAACCACAGCAACAACAATTAGAAAAGAACTTCCTTTCCACTTAAGTTGCTAGCTGATAACAATGTAAGCACAGAGTTTCTTGGGGGCATTTTGGATAGAACATGCCATGACCAAATCTACACAAAGGAAAGCAGAACAAAAAGATAAAGCCCATCAACTTATTTATTTATTTTGTCTTAAGCCAGTGTGGTAGGAATTCTGGATCTGATGAATACACAATGAATCCTTCTATTGATAATAAGACACAAAAGGACAATAGAGACAAGTAAGTGGAGACAGAGAGCAGAAACTGGGATGAATTGATGGATTCCATTGAAAACATTGATGGTTGCCATATGCAGACATGGGAAGAGTAAATTGAGATTATCATATTTTTTAAGGAAATGCTGAACCATCTCCCCAATATTTCCTGCAACAGAGATTCTGGGCAGTTTTTCTCACTCCAAAGGCAGGGTGCATGTATGTTTAGTGCACTGTGATTTACAGGCTTTTGCCATAGATTTACAAAAAATAAAACTAGGTACAGAAAAGTTGCTATGTACTCCCAAAATTACACAAGTAATAAGGAACAGAGAATTTAAACCAAGGATTATGGATTGGTATACTCATCGACTATCACCTTCTTAATAAAAACAGTGAAGCTAGTTACTTTGCTGACTCAATCAGTTACTTTTCTGGGGATGATTTCGTACACGCTTGATCAAAATAACCTTGGCAGCCAGCCACAGTGCCTAGCATCTTCATTGCTAGTGTTTCCTTTGATTCAAAGTTTCTTGATTGTTGTACTTCTGGGCAAAGTACTTAAAATATGTCTAAATATATTATACTGAATTCCTTTTTCAGATTAAAAGGATAATTTTGCCTGTTTTATGTTCTTTAATCTTATTGATGGCTCTGTTCTTTGTAGATCTGTTTGGTTCACAAAGCATTTTTTGATACATTCCTTAACATGATCTTCCATCAGGAGTCTGTATGAGGATGACAAAATCCCTATTTATGCATAAGGTAATTGCAACTTGTAAAATCAACATAGTTCCAGAGCAGCAGAGCTCAGCATGTGAAATGTTGAACTATCACAAGGACAGAAAATATTTAAAGGGCTATACTACTGTGTGAAGGAAAAGCATATGAATTTGTTTTACTTGCAGAATAAAATTTGTTTTTACTGCAGAATAAAAATTGTGATTGGTTATAACACCACTAAGTGGGCTCAGTTATTAAGTAAAGACACTGCATATTAAGTATGAAAGGAAAGCCCATAATTTCACAGATTCTCAAAGCAGCTTCCAGGACCTCCTCTGATGTATACATATTGTACACTGATAGCACAAGGTTAACTGTTAGAACAAAATGGAGATCCAAGATGGGTGACGAATTCTGCAGTGTACACTTAAACCAGTTGATTTACATGCTAGGGATTTATAAATTTTCAAATTCGGTTGCTGAGTATTGTCAATGACCTCTGAGGACTCATGATTTTTAAGCTTGTAAGAACCCTGAAATGATAATATCACTATGCTTCATTCACTATGGATTGTCCTAGAATAAGCTATGGTAGACTTACTATGTTTTACTCTTCTATAAAGAGGTTATTTAGAAATGCCACCCAAAAAATGGAGTTCTTAAAGTTAAGCATGCATCAGAATCACCTGGTGGGTTTAAAAAAAAAAAAAAGACAAGTTGCTGAGCCCCAGTTCAGGAGTATCGGAAGTTCTGGACTGGGTCCTGAGCAGGTGCATTTCTAACAAATTTCCAGGTGATGCCAATATTGCTGCTCCAAGAACTGCACGTTGAGAGTGACTGGGTTAGTAATGGTGTACTCGGACTCAACTAACCATCTGACAGCATGTATTTTTGGAGCCATCTGGAGGATTCAGGTATACTGTGAGTGCAGTTCTCAATGTGCCCTTTTCTTAATTTGCACGGCAGCCTGATGTAACATTTTTTTACTTGGTTTTTAATCAGAATGTCTGTTAGCTGCACTGTTGGTGACCATGAGAAGTCTTGGCACACAATAACATTTTCCAAGTTGTCAAGTTGAGTTGTGCATGTACCATGTCTGTACAGTTAGGTTTTTTTTTTTTACCTTCAGAAAGATAGTATTCACTCTAAATAATTTAAGTACACCATAAATTTATTAAAGGTCATTAGGTCAATCACAGAATCGTTGGGATGGCCTGAGAAACGTACTGAAGGATGAGCTTGTATGAACAGTGTTCAGAACCATAACACCAAACTGGCCTGGTGGTGTGGCCTACAGTTCTGGTCTACCTTCCACACCACTGTCGATTCCAGAACCACACTGCAACCTTGCCTGACCGACATCTTTACCATCTCTGCACCTGCTACCCTTATGGCAAAGTAGATTGTCCATGTAGAGCATTTTTCTTAAAGTTGCTCACCTCTGCTGGAGGTCTTGAGCTACATCTGAACCTAGAAAACACACTTGTACCCTAACTGCATGAGAACTGAGAAACATAGGATTTTGGATTCTACCTTGGAAAGGCACTATTTAGCCTGTGGGAATCTATCAAAATTTAGGGGCGATATTAAAAAAAAAAAAAAAAAAGATGTCTGATGGTCTCCTCATTGGTTGTTCTAGTTTGTATTGTGTAATAAACTCTGCCAAAATTCGATGAGATAAGACAACAATTTATCATCTCTCATGGCTCTGTGGGTAGACTGGGATCAGCTAGGCAGTGTCATGGTTTCTCATGTGGTTGCAGCCAGGAGTTGTTTGGGCTGCTGTCATCTGAAGGCCCAGTGTCCAAGGGGGCTCATTCATATGGCTGGTGGTTGAGCTCATTATTGGTTGAAAGCTCAGTTGGGATTTATTACCTGAGTGCCCATACGTGAGGTGTGACTTCTAACATCAGGATGGCTGAATATGGGAGGAAACAGATGAAGAATGAGTATACAAAGAGGCAGAAATAGGAAGAAGCTTCCTCTCTTGTAAAGAGCTATGCCTGAATATGGCACAGTGTCACTCCCACCTTAGTCTATTGATCAGAGTACCTGCCCAGACTCAAGGTGCACAGGAGTGGCAATATCGCGTTGCAGATGAGCATCTAGGATGGGAATTGTTGTGGCCATCACTGGAATATAAACTCTTGCCATCGAGTTGATTCCAACTCATAGTGACCCTATAAGACAGAGTAGAACTGTCCCATAGGGTTTCCAAGGAGCAGCTGGTGGATTCGAACTGCCAACCTTTTGGTGAGTAGCCGAGGTCTTAACTACTGCACCACCAGGGCTCCATTCATTGAAATATAAATAGTGACAATTTAAAAGTGTACAAACAAGTGCCAATGAGTCAGTTCCAACTCACTGCGACCCCATAGGGTTTCCAAGCCTGTAAATGTCTACAGAAGCAGACCGCCACATCTTTCTCCAGCAGAGCCGCAGGTGGTTTTGAACCGCCAACCTTTCGGTTAGCAGTCAACTGCTTTAACTACTGTGCTACCAGGGCTCCTTGAAAGTGTACAGATGGAGCATTTTTGCAGCTAACTCAAACAAACAAACACCCATAACACACACCCACACACAATATCTTGACATTCAATCAAATGATCCCTGCCTTAACTTTAAATACTAAGGTAATTATCGTTACTGTCTACTTACCTATACAGACCCAGCCAAATGTTGAAATCACTCACTGTGATAGAAATAGGGAAGAGATTGGGGTAGACGGGTAGATATGGAACTTCTTGCCCTCTAATCACAGGTGAAGAATTAGATTTATCAGCACAGGTTTCTATAGTGATGCCGATTAATGTTGGACGACTTCTTTTTCTCTTTAGTCCTAAGTCAGTGTTCTGAAACACAGTTATATTACAAACATGGGGCGAGACTGGGCCATCCAGAGGAGGCTGTACTGTTCTAAACTCAAACCTCCAAAGTGAATGCGCTCATGAATTACTAGATGGCCATAATTACTAAGTTGTATATTAGAATTACAAGGAGCCCTGGTGGCGCATTTGAACCCACTAGCTGCTCTGTGGGAGAAAGATGTGGCAGTCTGTTTTCGTAAAAATTTACAGCCTTGAAAATCCTATGGGGCAGTCTCTCTGTCCTATAGTGTCGCTATGAGTCAGAATTGACTTGATGGCAGTGGGTTTGTGTTTTTTTATGTAAGAATTACCTATAAAAACTAAAGGTTCCATTAATTCTGTAACTCTGCTTCTCAAATGTAAAGCTATATTCATTTCAGAAATGCGATTGGATACAATGTCACCAACATATTTTTCTTGCTGACCTTCAGGTAGATGAAAGAATAGTGATCCTCATCACTCCATCTACATCTGAAAAAAAAACGGGAAGGAGGGTACTGTTACTGGCTATCACTGTTGAGAAGCTTTATAAACCCAGCTTTGCTGTGGAATTTCTGTAAGACTAGGAGAATTCTAGACAGCACTCAAGAGCTCTTCACACTTGATTACACAAGGCATCCCACAGACGCCCACTAGGGTTTTTTACAAGTACTCACAGGGATCACTTAGAACTCATTCGAAACCTGAGAGATTCTTTGAATCTTTGGAAATTGCTTCCAAATTCCAACAGCTGCAAAGACGTTATTTTGAGTATTTATAAAATCATTCAGTGCAATCATGAAAACAGATACAGATTGGTATAGAGTTATACCAAATGAAAACTGTCTTTCATCCTGAATTAAACTAAAGGATAACAATGTTGACACTTTCATTTTGCTCCCTGCCCCTTAATGATTTGACATCACTTCTATGTGAATAAAAGACTCCACTGATCTTGAAGCCATGATTTGAAAATATGAGGGTCAAGATTTAAGATCTGAAAAAGAAAGAAATTTGGGAGTCTGAACACTCAATACATAAACATTTTTTTTAACTTCCTCTATTTTCAAAATTAAAATACTACCCTCAGTTAGCCACGTGTCTTGAAGTCCAGACACCCTAAGGTTTTCATTGTGCAGAAAATAATTATCTGCTCTTCTCCTTGGATAGAGGAAGAAATCGGCAAGACTAGCTGAGGAGAAAGGGGGCTGTCTGACTCTTCTTAAACTTTCAATCAATCTTTATTGTTTATAGCCTTACATTTCTCCAACTCCCAGAGATTTGGGGGCATTTCACCAAAATTGGAGCCCTAGTGGCATACTGGTTAAACATTTGGCTGCTAGCTGATATGTCCGTGGGAGAAAGATGTGGCAGTCTGCTTCCATAAAGATCTACAGCCTTGGAAACGCTAACGGGCAGCTCTACTCTGTCCTATAGGGTTGCTATGAGTCGGAATCAATTCAGCTGCAGTGGGTTTGGTTTGAGTCACCGAAGTACAGTTCCTTCCCAGCTTTCCCAATGCTATTTTAAGATCTGGCTTCCTGTCGTCTACTGAATCAGTTATCACTCTACCATCTCCTTTCCATATATATATATATTTTTTTTTTTTCCCTTGCTGTGGTCTCATCTCAATTTTATCTGTCTTTGTTGAGTTACTATTTTTTTTAAAAAAATCATTTATTATGTTATAAGGATATTTTGGGATATAACAAAGGCGAATACATATGTTCAATTCTCCTTTGTAGCCCTTGGGTAGGGTTTTATACCTTCTCCTGCTATGGAAGCGATTCGGAATATTCCATTAACCAGACTAAAAGATTGCTTACATAGATGAGAAAATATTTATTTGGTAAAAAAAAATTAAATCATGTTAATGTAATCAAGTAAAATTTACTGAGTTGATACATCTAAATCATAAGACTAACTTATCTATTCTCAAATGATAGATTTATATATATATATATTTTTAAAAACTTTAAAAATATAAATATGTGTCATATGTAAAGTGATTTTTAGAGACTCAATAGGGATTGTTCCATAGAGGAGAAAAGAGGTTATTTCAGAAATCCTTAAATGAAGAAGTCATGACCATGGCTTCGTGAGCTGACCGACTGTATGGGAAGAGACCAAGCGTTTGAAGGAAGTCAGAAGACTGGATGATGTTAATGCCACGAAGGCAATAGTGAGTTCTTTTTTTTTTAATTAACAAGAAAAGTGTAAAAGAAAAAGTGGACGAAAGAGAAATAAAGTACATAATGCTTTGTGAAAGACGTAAGTAGATCATCAGAATTTTGGATACTATGGAGTTAGTACAGATGTTTTGATGGTGGAATGGAAAAAAAAAGATGACTTGGATTGTTGAACACTACCAGCTGTGAGATATTTGAGATATTGACTAAATCACTTTATGTCTTTTTGCCTGGCTAGATTATTTCTAGGTTCCTTTGGGTTATATCAAGAAAACTGAAAAGATGAACTGAATTTGATTTGAATTTATAGAAAACATTCTCAGGTTAGATTCTGCCCATAAGCTACTAGCTCCTGCATCAAAGTAAACACTAGCCCTATTGGATCTTGAATATTGATATACTCTTGTCTTAGTCAACGTTTCTTTGGCAAAAATTATGATGGGACTCAAAAGGGACTCAGATCACTGTACCCATTTCCTAATCTTAACAGACACCACTAAATCTGACATACAAGTTGCCCTTGTGGCACAATGGTTATAAGCCTAGCTGTTAACCAAAAGATTGGCAGTTCGAATCCATCCAAGGGCTCCATGGGAAAAACACCTAGAGATCTGCTTCCGTAAAGATTACAGCCTTGGAAACCCCACAGGGCAGTTCTGCTGTGTCACATGGTGTCCTTATGAGTCAAAAAAATTGACTCCACGGCACCAAACAACAACAACTCTGACATTGTTCTCTGCTTTAAACTCACCCTGCCTGAACACCATATTTAAGCAATCATTACATTTTGCAGTGTCACCTTCAAAGTATATTGCACCACCATTTGGCCTTTGTCTCCACTTTCAGTACCTACGTTAGGTCCTCATACTCCCTTTTGGTTCTACTGGAATGGAATCTACAGGAACTACTGATCTCTACGTAACTATTAGGAAATCCACCTAAAATAAACATTTGATTATGTCACTGTCCAAGTTAAATAAGAATAAAACAAAACAAAAAAAGTTTAAAGTTAAAAGCCAAGTCCTTTAGTGGGACCTCAGTGATCTGTCTACCATTCCTCTCTCTAATCATGAGTGACTTATAGTTTTCTACCTAGATTGGGAAGGATCGTACTACAAGATTTTGCTTAAGCTAACCCCTACTGCGGGAATGCTAACATAACTATTTTTTATTTAGTCAAAGCTTACTTTTTTTTTTCTTAAAGAAATCAGTTCTGACATAATTTTTCCCTTACCCTCCATCCCTCAGTCTGAGTTATGTCCTTTTCTCTGCTCCCATTAAACACTGGTCATCTCTCTAATGATGTTGCTGGGATGTTTTATCACCATCTGTTGTGTCTCTCTATATTACCAGGGTTAAGGTTTCCTGATTACAGGGACCACATCTTATTTTTATTTTTACACCCACAGCCCCTAGCATAAGTGATCAAATAAACGTTTGTTAAATAAATCTATGATTTTGTCCTCTAACTGATCAGATCATTTGTAAGAAATTTTGTATTCTTAAAATAGATTTTTAGTATCCTTTATAAGCATGATAGGCAATTCACAGAGAAGTGTTACATCATAAATATTCAAGCTATTTTGCACTCATTTACACACCAGTTTGCAAGATTTCCAAGTTGTATACCCACATGTAGCATGCAGAAAAAGTAAATTAACAAAAAAGGCATCCATGGCTAGTCAGTACTAGAATGTCATCAGCACTTTCTTGACTGTTGCACCGAGGCATGACAAATTCTCTGTACAAAGAGATTATTTCCCCCATGGAAGTTGTGATGCAGATTATATATAAATATATTTATAAATTTATATATATTATATATAAATATATTTATAAATTTATATATATTATATATAAATATATTTATAAATTTATATATATTATATATAAATATATATGTATAAATTTTAAATTGGTTTGTCTGCAACCTATAAAAATGATTTCCAATAACAGTATAAGACAGACACATTATTCCAGAAGGAGATTTAAAACAAAGTTTTCAAAAGTGATTATAACTTGGTAAGGTCAGTGACTTCCAGTCTCTTAGGTCCTTTGAGGTAATTTTCCCCATCTCTGAAATGAATGAAATGCATTCAGGAAAATATTTTTTAATTGAAAAGAAGTTAGCAAGGTTAATTATGCAAATTCCAAAGTTAGATCCATAAGTAGTGATAGTATGATTTGAGAATGTCTGCCATAGATCTTTATCTGTATATGTGGAATGACCACCCTTTTTGTCGAATAAACTACACACAAACATTTACAGGCCAGATTAGAATGTGACAGCCAAATCATGACTAAATATTGAAATATCTACAAACCACAGGTTTAGGGGGGCGCGGCCAAGATGGTGGAGAAGTCAGACGCTTCCGGTGGACCCTCTTACAACAAAGACCCGAAAAAACAAATGATTCGATTACATATGGCAATTTGGGAGCCCTGAACATCAAAGGCAGAGCTGAGGAACTGGACTGAGTGGCAGGGGAAGAGAGAGATGGTTCAGAAGCAGCAAGGAATTACTAGACTTGACCCGGCAAGAGCCTGAGCCCTTCAGGCCTGATCAGCTTGGGGGTGAGTAGTGAGGCAGGCAAGTAGCCATGCTCGGGGGGCACGTTTTCCTCATCGGGAGAGACCCAGCACCATAGACTCTACACAGCCCCCCAGAACCAGTGAGAAGTAGCCCTCCACAAAGGATAAGTACTTGCGGACGGCTTACCACATGGATCAAAAACACCCCCCTTAGGGAAAAACCTCTCTCTCATTTACCTCCCTGCTCTCTGCTCTGCACTGGGTCTCAGACCAGGTTCAGCAATTGCCAAGTCCCTTGGCTGGAAGTAGGATCCATCACAGGCCCGGAGCCATTCTCCCTGCCTTGGAGAGTGAACAAATTAACAAATGGGGAAAAAATAAACTGCCGACTCCCCTAAGCCAGGAACCCAGTGTAGGCACAGCTCCTTTGCTAAGGCACAGGCATAAGGGATCCATGGACTTTGATTGCCTTTCCCCCTGCATAGACTTGTGTGGGCCCATCTCAACAGTGTAGGCCCTTGTTACCACAGTACAACAGGGTATATACCAGAACTCTAACTTCAACTCTTTCAACTGTGAAGTGGCAGGTTCTTGACATTTGACACTGCTCTGCCCATTAAGCAGGGCCTTCACCTACCCACATCAGGGGCCTGAGGACTGGTGGCTCCACCCATGCCACCTAGCCACCTGCAATAGGGGCCCATGAATGAGAGGTACCCCCAGTCCTTACAGCCAACAGCATTAGGTGCTCGTAGTCCGGCAGCAAAATCAACCCCACTACCCACCTATGTGCTCTAGGGAACAGGGACATGCCTTCCTCCTAGACACTCAGGGGCGGCCGTCAGCCCCCTGCCTTGCTCAGAGTGTGTCCTCTTCAAAGTTCTCTTTGTAGGTGTAAAGGAATCCAACTGATTTTTGTATGTTTATCTTGTATTCTGAAACTTTGCTGAAATCTTCTATTAGTTCCAGTAGTTTTCTTGTGGATTCTTTGGGGTTTACTGTGTATAAGATCATATCATTTGCAAACAGAGATACTTTAACTTCTTTCCTACCAATTTGGATGCACTTTATTTCTTTTTATAGCCTAATTGCTCTGGTTAGGACCTCCAGCACAGTGATGAATAAGAGTGGTGATAAAGGGCATCCTTGTCTGCTTCTTGTTCTCAAGGGGAATGCTTTCAAACTCCATTTAGGATGATGTTGGCTGTTGGCTTTGTATAAATGTGCTTAATTATGTTGAGGAATTTCCCTTCTATTCCTATTTTGTTGAGAATTCTTTTCATGAAGGGGTGTTGGACTTTGTCAAATGCCTTTTCTGCACTGACTGATAAGATCATGTGGTTCTTGTTTTTTGTTTTATTAATGTGATG
>NW_004444170.1:2482538-2549974 GCF_000243295.1 Trichechus manatus latirostris | reverse complement strand
GTGGTCTATTCTGGAGAATGTTCCATGTGTGTTGGAAAAGAAAGTATACTTGGCTGCTGTTGGGTAGAGTGTTTGGTATATGTCTATGAGATCAAGTTGGTTGATTGTAGCATTTAGATCTTCCGTGTCTTTGTTGAGCTTCTTTCTGGATGTTCTGTCCTTCACTGAAAGTCGTGTGTGGAAGTCTACTACTGTTGTGGAGCTGTCTGTCTCTCTTTTCAATGCTGTTAGAGTTTGTTTTATGTATTTTGGAGCCCTGTCGTTGGGTGTGTAAATATTTATTATAGTTATATCCTCCTGGTGTATTGACCGTTTAATCATTATATGTCCTTCCCTATCCTTTGTGATGAATTTTTCTTTAAAGTCTATCTTGTCAGAGATTAATATTACCACTCCTGCTCTTTTTTGAGTGTTGTTTGCTTGATATATTTTTTTCCATCCTTTGAGTTTTAGTTTGTTTGTGTTTTTAAGTCTAAGGTGTGTCTCTTGTAGGCAGCATATAGACGAACTGTATTTTTTAATCCAATCTGCCACTCTCTGTCTCTTTATTGGTGCATTTAGTCCATTTACATTCAGCGTAATTATTGATAGGTATAAGTTTAGTGCTGTCATTTTGATGTTTCTTTTTGTGTGTGCTGTTGATAGTTTTTTTCCACTTAATTTTCTGTACTGTTTTTCTTTATGAATTTTTTCATCTTTTTCATTGTTTTTGATTTTGTATTTGCTGAGTCTTTATTTTTTTTTTGTTTTTTTTGTTTTGACATGTAGGATTGTTAGTTTCCTTTGTGATTACCTTAATATTTACCCCTATTTTTCTAAGTTTATACCAGTCTTTTATGTCTTTATATTGCCTTGACTTCCTCTCCATATGAAAAATCTATGTCTACATTTCTCAGTCCCTTTTTTTTTTGTTTTAATGTTGTCATTTTTTACATATTGACATCTGTTTCTCTATTTTCAGTGTTTTAGCTTTGGTTTATTTTTGGGTTTCCCTATCTGGGTTGATAGCTGGTTGCTCTCTCCTGTGTTCTACTCTTAGGTTGTTATCTGATGTTATTGATTTTCTAACTGAAGGACTCCCTTTAGTATTTCTTGTAATTTTGGTTTGGTTTTTGCAAATTCCCTAAACTTCTGTTTATCTGAAAGTGCCCTAATCTTGCCGTCCCATTTGAGAGACAGTTTTGCTGGATATATAATTCTTGGCTGGCATTTTTTTTTTCCTTCAAGGCTTTATACATGTCATCCCATTGCCTTCTTGCCTGCATGGTTTCTGCTGAGTAGTCTGAACTTATTCTTATTGTCTCTCCTTTGTAGATGACTTTTCGTTTATCCCTGGCCGCTCTTGAAATTCTCCATTTATCTTTGTCTTTGGCAAGTTTGATTATAATATGTCTTGGTCACTTTCTTTTGGGATCTACCTTATATGGGGTTCGATGAACATCTTGGATAGATATGTTCTCATCTTTCATGATATCAGGGAAGGTTTCTGCCAACAAATCTTCAACAATTCTCTCTGTATTTTCTGTTGCCCCCGCCCCCCGTTCTGGTATTCCAATCACTCGTAGGCTATTCTTCTTGATAGAGTCCTACATAATTCTTAGGGTTTCTTAATTTTTTTTAATGCTTTTATCTGATTTTTCCTCAAATAAGTTGTTGTCAAGTGCTTTATCTTCAATCTCCCATTGCCTCAATTCTGCTTCTATGACTTTCTATTGAATTGTCTAATTCTGACATTTTATTGTTAATCTTCTGGATTTCTGATTGCTGTCTTTCTATGGATTCTTGCAGCCTGTTAAATTTGTCATTATGCTCTTCTCTAATCTTTTTAATTTCCTCTATTATGTGTTCTGCATTTTGCCTAATTTCCTTCCTGATATCTTGAAGAGTTCTGTATATTAATCTTTTGTATTCTGCCTCTGGTAATTCCCAGAAATTTTTTTCCCCTGGAAAATTTCTAGATTCTTTATTTTGGAAGCTTGCTGAAGCCATCATGGTTACCTCTTTATGTGATTTGATATTGACTGTTGTCTCCAAGACATCAATAAGTTATTATATTTATTTATTTTATGTTTGCTTACTGTGTTCTAACTTCTTGTTTTGTTTTGATATGCCGAAGTAGGCTGCTTGTGTGAGCTAGTTTCATTATTGGTCCCTTTTAAACTCTAATGTCCTGTCACCAGGTAGTTAGATCTGTTACTAGGTATGGGAGCCCAAGAGTCTGCCCACTCCTCCTATATGGATTCAGCTCAGGTAGCCAGGTAGACAGCCACCAAGTGTGTGGTGCAGGCTCTCACCTACAGTCCTAGACAGGCATGGTGATTGGTGTAGGCACAGGCATCTGGCTGCAGCTGAGGGACGCTCTCTGAGCAAGGCAGGGAGGTGACGGCTGCCCCGAGTATCTAGGAGTAAAGTGTGTCCCTGTTCCCTACAGTGCATAGGTGGGTGGGTTTCACAGCAGGAGTATGAGCACCCAGTGCTGTTGGCTCTAAGGACTGGGGTGGGTGGGTACCTCTTATTCTTTAGCCCCTATTGCAGGTGGCTAAGTGGCGTGGGTGGAGCCACCAGTCCTCAGGCCCCTGATGAGAGGTGAAGGCCCTGCTTAATGGGCAGAGCAGTGTCAAATTTCATAACCTGTCACTTCACACCTGAAATAGTTGAAGTTAGACTTCAGGTATATACCTTGTTGTACTGTGGTAGCGAAGGCCTACACTGTTGAAATTGGCCCACACAAGTCTATGCACGGGAAAAGGCAATCAAAGTCCATGGAACTCTTATGCCTGGGCCTAGGCAAAGGAGCTGTGCCTACCCTGAATTCCTGGCTTAGGGAGCCGGCAGATTATTTTTTCCACCTGTGTGTTGATTTGTTCCCTCTCCAAGGCTGGGAGAATGACTCAGGGTGCGTGATGGGTCCTACTTCTGGCCCAGGGGATTTGGCAATTGCTGAAGACATTCTGAACCCAGTGCAGAGCAGGGAGCAGGGAGCAGGGAGGTAAATGGGACAGAGGTTTTTTTTTTTTCCCCCCTAAGGGGGGTGTTTTTGATCTGTGTGGTAGGCCAGACACAAGCACTTAGCTTTTGCTGATCGAGGGCTGCTTCTCATTGGTTCTGGATGATCAAGTAGCCTCTGTGCCACTGGGTCTCTCCAGGTGTGGAAAACACCTCCTGAGCACCACTGCTTTCCTGCCTCACCACTCATCCTAAGTTGATCCGGGCTGAAGGGCTGTGGCTCCCGCCAGGTCATGTCTGGCAACTCCTCGCTGCTTCTGAACCGTCTCTCCTTCCCGCTGCCACTCAGTCTGATTCCTCAACTTTGTCTTTGATGTTCAGGGCCCATAGATTGTCACATATAATCAATTCACTTGTTTTTTCGGGTCTTTGTTGTAAGAGGGACCACCGGAAGTGTCTGACTACTCTGCCATCTTGGCCCTGCCCCCATATATTTTTTTTATTAATTGGTTAATTTTTAATATTTTATTTTTGTCTCTTTTCTTTTTATCATTGTCCAGGATCTGGAAATGCCTGGTACATAATACAAAACCAAAACCAAACTTGTTGCTGTTGAGTCGATTCTGACTCATAGCGACCCTATAGGAAGAAGTAGAACTGCCCATAAGGTTTCCAAGGAGTGGTTGGTGGATTCGAACCACTAATCTTTTGGTTAGCAGCCAAGCTCTTAACCACTGTGCCACCAGGGCTCCATTATAGATACTCAATAAGTATTTGTTGTTTAATGAATAAATGTTGTTAATGAGAGAAGCAGCTGAGAGTTTTTCATATGAAGACTTTCTAGAAACATTTAAAATATATGGACTGAGTTCACAAAATATTACAGCTTTTTACAGGTTTGAGGGAAGGGCAGAACTCTGCCAAAAGCAAGAAGAAACTTTAAGATTTAACTTTTAAAGTAAACCTAGAGAGAAAGGAATTCTCAATGTTGAACTTTAAGTAACAAGAAATACTTTTGATGAACTAATCATAGAATTTTTACTATAATCTGTAGGACTCAACGGCACCTAACAGCAACAACAATAGTGTTAGTAAAATGAAAAACATGAAAAAGACCAGTTTTCTCATTCTTCTCAGGAGGTACATAGAAACCCTTTTTGAATTTTGGGCTGGAAATGGAGAAGTGTGAAGAGATCTGGCAGAAGAGAGTAAGAAAGTTTAGAGGCTAGTGTTGTGCCTGATTCCCCCGGTTTTCTATTGGTTGAAAGCCCCCAGTAAGGTTCAGGGAGTGTAGACTGCTTATATTAGTTAAGTTTTGGGGGTCCAAAGCTAGGAGAGCTCTGCCTTCACTTTGTATTTGGAATTCTTGGAGGAGATCACCCCACAGTAGGATAGAAATGGCAATGTGACATGTTTAGAGAGAGATAACCTGAGAAAACCTAGCATACCCTTCTACCTCAATATTCCATCATTGTCTCTCCAGCAAGACATAAACCAGATCCATTAAACTCCCATGGCACTCAAAGGAAACACAGAAGGTGAGCAAAAATTGAGAACTACAGTTATTGGCAGAGTTGCTGTGATATAGATCTAGGAGCCCCCACATGCAAGAGTATAAGGTGGACAACCCAAAAAGAAGGAGGACACATTGAACCTTAGAGGACGATCTACATCACAGAAAGTCAAGATGTGTTGTAGTGGAGGTGGGTATGACTCTGTGCATTGACTTCATTTGAGAGAACAGACAACAAGTTACACTAGTCAGGGCACTTCAGCAGTGCGTCAGTGAAGACTGAAGGAAATGTTCAACGAACTAGCGTGATGACACACCACCATGGAGGACAGAAATGATCAGAAGACAAAGCAAGGGCCAGGTGCTCCAAGACTAGCTGAACATAATATGGAGCTGAATTCCCAATTCCACTCCATACAAGCTGTATCACATTCAAGAGGAAGAGAAGAAGGAATCAAGAATTCACTAAATTTGGATCTTGAATTTGGTGGAATATTTGTTCTAAATGACAATTGTAAACCGTAAGTGCCTAAATTACCTTAAAGTAGCAAGATTAAGTTTTCAATCTTCAGTGGAATTGGGGTTTCCAGAGCTAAATTGAATTCAGTTATCAAGAAATTAACATGGTTATATTGCCGCTCGACTATGATGTGACAAATTTAAAATCTGCCGTAACAAAGTGGAGAGAGGATATTTTCTTTTAAATAATTAAGTAAGCAATTTGTGCTCTATCCTAGGAACATGGATGATAAAATTACAGATTAGAAATAGCCATTTTCCCCTTTCAAGATGATTATAATCTAATGAGAGAAAGAAATAAAAGAAAGATAAAGGCAGGAAGAATTCCTAAGGAAATCTTGAGAGAGGTTTATATATGTAATTACAAAAGCCCTTAGCTGCAAATTGGAACTCATATTCCATGATGCTGCTTTGAAATCCCGGTGCTACACTAACACCCCACACCAACGTCCTAAATTAATCAAAGAATCTTTAGGTGGCAAAAGAATACGAGTTCTTGAAGTTTGCATTTAAGTGGCAGAGTTACAACTCCATGATTATGAGGCCATCATTAAATTCCTTAAATCTCTTTGAGACCGATTTCTTTAAAATGGGATGACCACCACATAGCTCCAAGGTTAGGTGTAATAATGTCTACCTTTTAGACTACTGATATTTGGAGAAATAACTGGATTATTTGGATCCTTATGTATTTTAGATTAACCGTATTTTTTAAGATAATTTTATCCTAGAAAATCACAATAGAATAAAAAATGTTTGATCCAACAAAAAGGCCCTTGAATATTATTTAAATTGTTATTATATTAACAAAATAGACATATCATATATCCATGAACAATTAAAATGTAACACTTTGTAGTTTTTACCTGTTAATTTCTTTTCCCTCTCAGAGAATTTCATCCATGTCTGGGTAAGAGAGGTATAGAGTACCTGATCCTATTTAAAGAGGTAAATTGGGGCCTAATTTATGATCCTTCCAAATCCTAAACCTGAAGGTCAACGTCAAGATTATACTTATTCTTATATAAAAACAGGACACTTTTATTATTTTGAACATAGAACCAAGTCTTATGAAGAAAAACTAATCACCTTCACACCTAAGATAATCAGTAGAGGGATTGGAATGATCTTTATAAAACAGAGCTAAACTTTACCTTTTAATGTATACAGGAGAAAGGATAATACTAAGCAAATGAATGATTTAGATGTCTGTCAGTGTGTCGTACTGTGGAGGCTTGTGTGTTGTTGTGATGCTGGAAGCTATGCCATCAGTATTCAAATACCAGCAGGGACACTTATGATGGACAGGTTTCAGCTGAGCTTCTAGACTAAGACAGACTAGGAAGAAGGACCTGGCAGTCAACTTCTGGGGGGAAAAAAAAAAATTAGCTAGTGAAAACCTTATGAATAGCAGCAGAACAAGATGTTGCTTTAAGGACTAGCTGTGCCTGACTCAAGACATGGTGTTTTCAATCAGCTCATATGCATGTGTAAGCTGAGCAATGAATAAGGAAGACAGAAGAAGAATTGACACCTTTGAATTATGGCACTGGCAAAGACTATTGAACATACCACGGACTGCCAAAAGAACGAACAAATCTGTCTTGGAAGAAGTGCAGCCAGAATGCTCCTTAGAAGCAAAGATGGTGAGACTTCGTCTCATATACTTTGGACATGTTATCAGGAGAGACCAGTCCCTGGAGAAGGACATCATGCTTAGTAAAGTAGAGGGTCAGGGAAAAAGAGGAGGACCCTCAACGAGATGGATTGACACAGTGGCTACAACAGTGGGCTCAAGCATAACAACGATTATGAGCATGGCACAGGACGGCATTGTTTCGTTCTGTTATACATAGAGTTACTATGAGTTGGAACCAATTCGATGGCACCTAACAACACCAATGAAGTTAAGGAACTGGAAGAACTATAAATCATCTTAAAAATAACATGCTACCTCCCTCAGATCTCTAAGAAAAAAAAATTAACAAGGAATCTTATGGTAAATATTCACTTATTAGTCTTTAAAGAAAGTCTTCCAGGAAAATTTTTAGATTGATTCTGATTATAGTTATTTAGATTCACAGAATATTTAGGCTAGACTCTTTGACTACTTCTCATTAGTTGGTAAACAAAACAAAATCTTAGACCTTGTCTGCTCACAGTTTCATCTTTAGCACCAAGTGTCTTTCTCTGCATTTGACACTAAATTCAATAAATATTAATTGAATTAATTAAATTCGGTTAGGTATTGTTCAAGACATTGTAGATACAGCCATGATCTAAACAGTCAAACAACTGAAGGGGCATTAGAATTAAAACAGTTCAAATTACTCATTTTAAGAGAAAGAAAGCAAGACCCTGTAAGACCCAGACTTTGCCAATATCTCACATTCAGTTAATTAGTGAGAAAAAAGTAGAACGTGAGAGCCTAACCTATAATTTATTGTTCAGTCTTCAACTAGTTAGCAAAGACATTTAATCCCTGAGACAAATTGATGGCTGTTGGCTACCTGGAGTGTTATGTCAAAATACACATCCCTGGCATAAAAACACAGCTATTGGTTGTATTCTAGTTTAAACCATTCAATAGTACATTTTTACCATACAAAATTCTAGTTCACACTAAAACAGTCTGTTGTAAATTGCTTATTTGAAAATTTTACCAATTGTATGCACACGGCTCAATCAATCAGGTAGAGACTAATAGTCTACGACAATATAAATTTACAAAATAGTAGGAAGTTAGATTTACTCACAGTGTAGAGTATGAATGCCTTCTTACCTCTGTTCCCCATTTAGGCAAATTTACATCACATTTATGAAAGAAGTCCTGTTTCTCATTTTAAAATTTTATTAGAATTTTCTTGTAAATTGATGAAGAATTAAATAACTTTAGAATATATTTTGAACTCTACAATACATTTCATTATAATTAAGGTACATGTTATGTGGAATTTTCAGCCACATTTTTATTTCTATTTATTGCAATGTAACATGTTTACTAAAAACAAAATAAAACAAAAAAAACATATTTAGTAGAGGGTATACGTTGCTCTCAATTTCTTTTTAGCTTCGGTTCTCATCACAGGGACCTTTTAGAGAGATGTTTAATAGTGCATAGTAAACACACCTTAGAATAAATCAGGGTAGAGGGGCAGCTTTTTTGTTTGTTTTGTTTTATTTTGTCTTAGCTTATAACTATTTTCAATTTTTCAGGAATCTGATATTAGAGTGTTTTCTGAAAAGGGCATCTATTGGAATTTTTTTAATTCACTGTTTTCCCGGCAGAGTTTACTCTCCTGTGGACTGTGTTGTTAGGTACCATCGGGTCACTTCCGACTCATAGCGACCCGATGTACAACAGGATGAAACACCGCCTGGTCCTGGCCATTCTCACAATCCTTGTTACGCTTGAGCCCGTTGTTGCAGCGACTGCGTCAGTCCATCTTGTTGAGGGTCCTCCTCTTTTTCTCTGACCCTCTACTTCACCAAGCATGATGTCCTTCTCCAGGGAATGTGGACTGTGACTTTCACCAAAATGTTAGAAAAATTTACAGACCAGGTCTTCCATTTTACTGTAGAGGAATGGAAACTTTTAGAGTTTTCAGAATGCAAGCTAGAACGAGGTCAGAAAAGAGAACAATGGTGACTTGGGTCATTATAAAAATTAATTGAAAATTCTGCTTTTTGGAATATCTTGATATGTTGAGCTGTATTTTGTCAAGGCTGCCTAAAAACAACCTCTTTACCCTTTGAAAACCAAAGATACCTGAGAGCTAGGACCACATTTTGACCCTTTATGAAGAAGTCTCTAACTATCAGTACCAAAAAGACATTCTCTGCCTCCCCTGATGGAGACTATTACCTTTTCAGGTTTCCAGACATTAAAGGAATGCGACATGTCTTCACAGATAAGACTCTGGAAATTTGAGACTTCAGATATTTGTATTTTGTAGATATATATGAATGATGACTACTCAAAATTTTTCAATATTAGAAGCTACTTTGTTAATTAGAAAATACTTGAAGAAAAAAATATGCAGAAAAATTCTCAGGTCAGTCTTTTTTCTTCACTAGTAGAGCAAGCCTCTCCACAGCACAAAGGTGAGCACATTAGTCATAATGAGCAGCTGAGATACACAATAGAATAGCCACTCCACAGATCTAGTGACTATAATACAATTCACAAGGGAAAAAAAGGGTGTTACCCATGAAAGCATGAGAGGGATCTTGAGAAATCTGGTCTATAGATGCTTTATAAAGAGAAAACATATTTAATAAAGATTGGGATTTGCCACCATCAGAGAGCGTATGGAAGAGAAAAAGCTTGTAAGAGTGAGAAGCGGGCTAAAAGGTTCAGCTGGAGTTCAGCTCAAGTTCAAAGAACCCACACCAGAGAGAAAAACCAGGAATGATGATGACTGTGTTAAGGACTATATTTGGTGGTGTCTATATTTTTATGAATAATTTTATACAGAACTATCAGAGACTGCAAAGAAGAGAAACCTTATAAATAATTTATTGAAAAAAATGTTTTCTGGCGAGAGCAACTTTTGGCTCTCAGTGTTCAAAAAGAGAGAAATTCCATAAATATAGTATATGAATACATAATTTCTTATGTTCTTATCAGTCACTATATATGCTTAATTATAGAAAAATATATGTTAATGTGAAAAATTCGTTATACAGAAAAATATCTATATACAGTTATGCGTGGTTGTCTTTTGGTCAAAACCCACTGCTGTCGAGTCAATTCTGACTCATAGTGACTGCCCCATAGGGTTTCTAAGGCTGTAATCTTTATGGAAGCAGAATGCCACATCTTTCTCCCATGAAGAACCTAGGGGGTTTGAACTGCTCACCTTTTGGTTTATATATATATGTATATATATATACACATATATAATTAAAAACTTTAAAGCATGAAGTTGCATCTTTATTTTAATGGTATTATGTTGTGCGTATATATATATATACATATAAACGCTAGGGTCTTTTACCATAATTTTAAACCCATTGCCGTCAATTCTGACT
The DNA here is from genome assembly GCF_000243295.1 of Trichechus manatus latirostris. NCBI lineage: Eukaryota > Metazoa > Chordata > Mammalia > Sirenia > Trichechidae > Trichechus > Trichechus manatus. The sequence continues at coordinate 2,539,962 of NW_004444170.1, read as the reverse complement.
CAGCAACCCTACAGAACAGAGTGGAACTGCCCCACACGGTCTCCACGCACTGACTGGTGAATTCAAGCTGTAAACCTTTTGGCAGCAGCCCAGCGCTTAACCACTGAGCCACCAGATGCTCCACTGTAATTTTAGTGGGTTTTATATATTAAGTGAAACTACCATAATGAATTCAACATTATTTATAATTAACAGTATTTCCCTATTCATCCAATTTTCCAAACATCTGAGATTCTCAGCTTTATGTGGTTTATCTTTATCTCCTTTACTAAGGAATTAGAATTGTCTCATTCACAGCATTAAAAATTTCACTTAAAAAATACGTGTAAACTTTAATAGAATCCTCCTAGATCAGGTTTTTAAACTAATGTAGATTTTTACAAAAACATACAACAAGGGAAGATTGGGAATCATGTTTATACAGTACACTTTGATGCAGTGGGTAAGAGCTCAGCTGTTAACCAAAAGGTCAGCAGTTCTAATCCACCAGCCGCTCCTTGGAAACCCTATGGGGCAGTTCTACTCTGCCCTATTGGGTCAGTATGAGTCGGAATCAATTTGACTGCAAGGGGTTTTTTTTTTTTTTTTTTTTTTGCTGATAAAGAAGTTTCTGGTACATAACAACAATAACAAGTTGATAAGATACATTTCATCAGGGTTTTTTTTTTCTCAATATACTCATTCAGTTATTCAGATAACTGTAGGGGGTGATTCTCATTGTTAAAATGAGAAGGCTGAGGCTTGGAGAATTAAGTAACCTACTCCAGCCATCAGAGCTAATGAGTGACAAAGTCCATCTCGAAATAATCTTCTTCCTTACGCAAAAGCTCACACTCTTAGCATTGACTGATTTACCTAGTTTATGAACTCTCTGACATAAGGTTTATTTTTTTTTCAATAATTTATTTTTGCTGTTGTTGCGAATATACACAGCAAAACCTACACCAGTTCAACAGTTTCTACATGTACAATTTAGTGGCATTGATTACATTCTTCAAGTTGTGCAACCATTCTCCCCCTCCTTTTCTGAGTTGTTCCTCCCCCGTTAACATAAACTCATTGCCCCCTAAGTTTCTTATCTAATCCTTCTTGTTGCTATTGTCAGTTTAATCCCATATAGATAGATCTTAAAAGAGCACAATGCTCAAGGCAGACATTCTTTACTAGATAAGCTAAACTATTGCTTGGTTTTGAGAAGACTTCTGGGGACATAGTTTTTAAATCTTCAGAGTTGCTAAAGAAAATCATTCAAGTTAAGTTCATTTTATCAAGTTGTCTCTTAAAGGGAGAAAGTTGACCATAATAAGATTTTTCTTGTGTTTTCCTGAATTTATCATTTTCTGAAATAGAAAGTCACCTTCACCATTGTTTATTCAGTAATACTTTATTATCACTGGTTAATAGTTTTAAATATTAGTGATTTACAACTAAAAAAAAAAAAAAATACCAGAAGCTTCACCTTTAATCAGTGTTCATGTTGACATAGTTAATTATAGCTGGTGTGTTCTCTCCCTTCCTTATTTTCACCTGAACAAGTGTCCATGAACCCCAGGACCAGCTAGTTTCCTTTAATACTACCAGGCATATCACGAAATTAGTTTTCATTATCGAAACCATTTAAAAAATATTCTTAACAATTCTAATGTGGAAATCTAGCTGCTTTATTCTGACAGTCACTAAAGTGTTTTCATTATATTATTATCTCATTTCCCATATCACTAAAGGAGCTGCTAATTTTTTTTCTGCATCTAATTTCCGTTTCTTCTCTTTCTGAAAAATCTAAAACTCTATCTTTTGAAGTATCATTGAGAGGAATTTTAAGAATTTAGATAGTTCAGTAACTTGTTAATTCTTGTTTAAGTAAGTAATCTTTTATTTTTGCTGTTTTTTCTGACATGTCAGATTTGATGTTTAATGTAGTTTGCAACGGTCAGTATTAACGAGCATTCTGCTTCTTAGCAACTCATTCAATCAACAATAATTTTTGTTTAATTGTTTACACAGTGTGGACCCTGATACTGAATGTTTCAAGACTGGCTTATTATATCTACCACATGTGACTCTCTCTACCCTTACTTTGTTTGGCACTTGTAGATGAGACAGTAGAAAATAAAACATTGATGCTTTAGAGCTGATTTAGTAGCTGTTCTTGTGTTTGCAGAGAATCTTACCAATTCTCTGTCTCATAAAGGACAGTGTGCTCTTGAGGTCAACATCTTGAAGGAGGAAGGGACACAGAATTAGGCAGTAGGATAAGTTAAGCTGCAGTGCAGTCACAACGAATACCTCAGCCAGTCCAATAGGGCCACTCATTGGATATGAACTGTTTCCAAAGAGGTATCCGAGTTTGAACGAAGTGGTTCCTTTTGGCCAAAAGTAGTTCCAAGGGTTGAAATTAATAGTGAAAAATCAACAGACAACATACAGGCAGCTGGGAGTGTGAGAAGCACCTTGCTAAGGAGAACTTCATCTGTGCACTATAGCATCCACTACAGTACATCCCTTCCAACCTCTCAGATCCACTTTAAAAAAAAAGAATGTGTTAAACTCACCTGGCAAGAGTTTCTTGTAAAGCAGAGGCCTCTATATTTTCTTCATGCTTGAGAGGGGTGGATAACCAGACTTTAATAGGTAGAAGGTGGTAATTCTGCAGGCTCAAATTTAGAGTATTTAGTAGAGTTCAAAAGGTTCTCTAATGCGTCAGCCTAGACGTCCTAGAAATCCAAACCTCAGGATTTCCCTCCCATCCAGGACGCTGGGGTTGGCGTAGCAGTGTTGCCAGAGCAGAGGAATCAACTTTCCCCAAAGCTCCGCTCCCCTTGTAATTAAATCCTGGACTTGACCCTTCCAGCTGCAGGAGATCAGAGTCCTACTTGTATGCTGAAGTGAGGTCCTGTGACTTTCACACCTTCGTTAATTTGATGATTAATCACTCTTTCCCTTCCTCCAATACGCCTATAGCTTTTAGCAAGGACCGTCCAATCTCATTATTCCTTTAATCACTACTTCCCACCCACCTCTCAAATGCTGGAGACATTGCGCTTGCTAGTGTGTTCTCTCCCACTGTTACCCATCCAGTCGTCCATCCGTGAAAGCCTGGACAATCACACTACCATAGAATGCCAAGGATGAGTCAAAGTCCACTTAGTGATGGCCGGACACCTGACAAGAGAAATGATTTTAAAATCTTGTTAGAAAGTCTTCTTTGTCAGACCCTTTTAGCACAAATTGTCTAAGGCGAGATTGTCTGGGAATCAGCGTTTGGAATAAAGATGTTATGGCAGAAAATTCACTGACGAAATGCTCTAGGGTGGAATACAAGTGAGGGAGTGAAGGGAGCAGGACTGGGGAGAGAGACACCAATGGTGTCTCCAGCAATTCTGAAATTTGTCCAGAATTGAGGCATAAACCCCACCATGGAACAAGGCACTGGTTGTATCGGCTGCTTCCAGTGAGAAAGCATAACCTTGAGCAGAGAAGCTCTCTTTGGCTGAGGGCAAAGCCCGAGGAGAGACTAAACACTTTCCAGGCCAGACTCAGCTCTGAGCCTTCAGCAGCAGCCTGCAGCTGGGGGAATGAGAGTCGGCCCTGAGGAGACGACCGGAGCAGCATACCACAGCATCTGAGGCACTTAGAAATCCTGAAAAAAAAAGAAGAAAATCTTAAGTTAATATGAGACAGAGGTCTTGTCTGCTCCATGATCCATGAGAATAATACTGTCAGAGCACCCTAATATCAGCATAAAAAGTAGTCTGATTATTTCATTCGGCCAAATTTTCCCCTCTGTTTCTTTACAGGAAAAGTGTTTCCATCCGAGCCCAGAGGACAAAGTGTTCTGCCATGTGTTTTCAATTTTATTACTACTGATATTTATTACAAATTATAAAGTATTTTTAATTGTTGGCACATAGAGAAAAACATCACCCGTAATGTTATAGAACTACTGTCTTTATTTTGATTAGTTCCCTACCTATCCACTTACTAATTCATGTGACCAGCCTTTTTCATTATTGTTTTTTAAGGTTATATTAATGTTTTTCCTTGATTTTTATTTTTAACATTGCTTTTTAAAAATTCAATTTTATTGTACCCTCTAATCTGTTACATTAATCTATATGTCTCTATTTAAGTCAAGAAAACAGTTTCTTTTTTATTGAAGATTTACAACGAGGCTTCAAATCAGGTGTTAAATCCTCTAAATTTATTCTTTTTAAAATATTGCCTTGGATATTCTAGTTATTTTGTATTTCCATATAAATTTAAGAATCAGATTAACAGTATCTACAAAATTCTCTTGGAATTTTCATTGTGATTTCCTTGAACCTGTAGATCAATTTGTAGACAGATGAAAACATCAATATTGAGGCATCTCATTCACAAGCATGGTCTCTCTCTCCATTTATAAATGTTCTGTTGATTTCAATGAAGAAGTTTTACTCTTCTTTTGTTAAATTTACTCCAAATTGTATTATGTTTTTTGATGCTAATATAAATTGAATTCTTCGTTATTTTGTTTTCCAGTTGTTTGCTGTTAGAACATAATTTTGTGTATTGTAACCTTGAGATCATGCTAAATTCACTTACTAGTTCTAGTAGTTGTTATGTACATTTCTTAGGATTTACTACATCAACAACTCTGACATCTGCAAATATACAGGTGTATTTCAGACACACTTGCTCTTAATATGTTAAAAAAATCTTATTATTTTCAAGCACATATGCACTTAGAATTTATCCAAAGATTTATTACTAAGATGGGTCAGAGGCTTACCAACTCCACAGCCGGCTTTTCAGATCAAGAGCTCTCTCAGGTCACACTGCCAATAAACCTTTACTTCCTCTTCATAAGGTGTGACAGCCTCATTGGCTCTAATTTTTCTCTGATCCATACATTCCCTTTCTCTTACTTTCCCAGGTTATCATTATTTTATTACAGAAAATCTTGCTTTCCTTTTTTTTTTTTAGATAGAACATATCACCATTATGACAACTCCCATTTGCTTGCATATCTATACCCAGAGTGCAACAAGGCAAAGTGGCCTCTCCCTGAGTTATTTCTGCATGAATAATAGGTTTGTTTTCTTTATGGTTGTGTGTGTGTATGTTCTATGCCTTTCAACTTCTATAATAAAGCATGTATTACTTTTCAACAATAAAATAAAAAATGTGTAAGGAAGAAACATGCAAAAATTTACTATTGTTTGTTTGCATCAGAGTTTCCTTGAGAATAAAAACTAGTGACAAAATGAATCGTAACTCTAAAAATGCCATTTAACTAATAAGCCAAAGAAAAGATTGGAGTGCGTCATTCAAGACTAAAGCTAAGGAGGTAGACAAACTTTAAGACCCAGGGAACTGTCTTCCTGTCTTCTTTTTTCCTCTGCGGGGCAGCTTCAGCTGAACTAAAACTGTTGAAGGCATTAGGAGCAAGGTTTAAGAAGATGTTTCTTAAAAAAAAGAGAGGTTAAAAAAAACTTATGACTGTAAATCCATTAATGTAATAAAAAAATAAGATTAAAATTGGATTATTCATTGGCATGTAGGTGGGTCAGGATTTTCAAAACTTGTTTTAAGTGCTCTACTGAAGAGATCAGCATAAATCATTAATTTTGGTTTAAATCATTCATGTATAAATCGGGATGATTAATCAAGAATTTGTGGAACAGATCAGGGCATGATAGATAATTCGGTGAGTTTCCCAACATCTGAAGAACGTGTTAGTGGTCAAGGTAGGACATGAATTAAGTCAGGTCGCTTACACATCATCCTTATTCTCATTAGACCATGTGGCCTCACAAAATTCATTCACATAGAAGAATAAATAATAATGAGAGAAGTTTTAGGCCCAGTGGAAGTTGATGGGGAAGATATTGGGTTATTAAAGTAAGGTGAAGGATTCCATTTTTATGCAAAGCATACCATATAGGTCATATCAGATAATGAGCTTCTTGAATAAAAAGGAATGAGGTCATATTTACCCTTTGCATAGAGCAAACAGCAACATCAAATGCATACCTACCACTGTAGTCATGCTGCCAAGAGCCTTCTTTTCTTTTTTCTTTTTAATTTCCATCAGTCTCTCTAAGATTTTATTTCCTTTAAATATTGGATTTCCAAGGCTGCTTAAAGGAAAGGCAATGTGGTTGTTTTTAAACTGCTTATCTAAACACTCATTTTGTGCATCATGGAATTGATGTTTCAAGAGGAACTTAACCTAGGTCACGCAGTTGATATATTATGTTCTCATTTGTACAAAAAAAGGAGGACTCAAGACTGATCGTAGGAATAATATGAGATATAATGAAATATAAAATAGATAAGGAGATCCAGGCAAACAAATAAATAGGAAAGGCCAAACACATTTTAGTAGATATTTTGGAGGCCAAGAATTTCCTACCTTCTTCCCAGTTACCCCTTATCCATGCTTCCTTTAAGAGTGTCATCCTACACCTCTTACTGAGTGTATGGTGATCTGGGACCACAGAGAATCAACTAGAATCAGGGCAGGCTTTGCTGACTGAGAATTAAAATTCATATACCACTCAGTTTCAGGTGTGGAATTATAAGATTATGTTAAATATAAGGCTATGTATGTCATTTTGAAGGAAAGTTTTATGTTATCTTTTATTTCTTCTATACATTGGACCTTTAAGTAAACACGTTTTAAAGAGCTGAATTAAAATTTTAAAGTAGCTAAATTTTTGTGAACTGTAGTTATCAAAACACTTTTAGTTAGTGCATATTACGGATTGAATTGTGTCCCCTAAAAATACATGTTATAAATCCTAACCTGTGTGTCTGTGATTATAATCCCATTTGGGAATGGGTTGTCTTTGCTATGTTAATGAGACAAAATTAGGGCAGGTTGTGCGTGGAGTCAATCTCTTACAAAATATAAAAGGAATAAATTAAGGAAGCAGAGATGGGGGAAGATAGATGTCATGCCACATGAACATCACCAAAGAGCCAAGGAATAGAAGGTAAAGAGACAAGTACCTTCCCCTGGAGCTGATAGAGAAAGCCTTCCCCTAGAGCTGGTGCCCTGAATTCAAACTTCTAGCCTCTTACACTGTGAGAGGATAAATTTCTGTTTGTTAAAGCCATTCACTTGTGGCACTTCTGTTATAGCAGCATGAGATAACTAAGACAGTACATTATGGGACTGAGGTGACCTAACCTAAGTCAAATAGTTGATTTATTAAGTTCTATTTTATTTTAAAATGGGGAAAAGCAAAGAAAGCCAGACAGCATAATAAAATATGTGCACAGAGAGAATCAAAGGTAAGACATCATTTGGTCCCAGAGAAAATTGGCAAGAGTGGTTTATGTGGTTCCTGAGAGCTCCCAATGTCTAATTTCAGCCAAATATTTCTGTCCTTAAGGTACCTAGATTCTTCCTGACTTAAGCTAGATTGAACAATCTAATTGGTTGGTTTTGCATCCAATTCTAACTAAAGATATTGTCTTAGTCATCTATTGCTGCTTTAACAGAAATATCAAAAGTGGATGTTTTTGATAAAGAGAAATTTATTCTCTCAAAGTCTAGGAGGCTAGAAGTCTGAATTCCTGGTGCCAGCTCCTGGGGAAGGCTTTCTCTCTCTGTCAGTTTTAGAAAAAGATCCTTGTCATTAATCGTCCCCTGGTCTAGGAGCTTCTCAGCTCAGGGACCCCAGGTCCAAAGGACTTGCTCTACTCCCAGTGCTTCTTTCTTGCTGGCATGAGTTCCCTATCTCTCTGTCCCTTTTCTCTCCTTTTATCTTTTGTAAGATTAAAAGGTGATACAGGCCACACCCCAGGGAAACTCCCCTTACTTTGGATCAGGGCTGTGACCTGAGTAAGGGTGTTGCATCTTGCCCTAATCCTCTTTAACATAACCTAATCTTGCCTCATTAACCACAGGCAGAGATTAGGATTTATAATGCATAGGAAAATTCCATCAAATCACAAAATGGAGGACAACCACACAATACTGGGAATCATGGCTTAGCAAAGTTGGCCCATATTTTGGGGGGACACAATTCCATCCATGACAGCTGTATATAATCTTTACGTTGTGAAGCCTTAAATTGTTGCTAAAGATTGGCCATAAGAGAACCATGTGGAGACAAAGAGGAAGAGAACCAATTACATTGTCCATATGAAACAGTCTACATTTTTTTAAATGTTCAAAATAAACACAACTATTATTTAATACTTCTAAGGAGAAGTATGTCCCCTGGGCATAAAATAAGTTTTGTGTAATATGGTGAACATAATTCTCAGGCACGTCCTTATGATGAGTACAACAGTGAGTTTCACAGGGTTATATTTATAAAATTTCTTAATATAGACCAATCACTAATACCAAAGGGAGAAGTAATAAAGGCAGTTCAGTGTGGCTGGTCCAGGCATATAGCCTGATCTAGTTAGTGATGGTATGAGAAATCAGGTCACCTAAGTCTTAGTTCAGGGGTCTTTCTTCCCCCCTACTTGTTTCATAAGGGTTTTAATTAGCATATGTGTGTATGTGATCTATTTAGGAACATGGAAATTTTTAGATGACCTCTGAAAGTCACTGTGATATGTTTTCCCTGAGTTCTTAGTTATTTTCCACTCCTTTACATTTACTGAACAATGGTGAATGCGTCTAATCCAAAGTTCCAACCTGAGGAAACTCCTATTCAGGAAAAATCTTACTTTTGTTTATTATTTTAATTTAATGAATATTTTCACTTTGAGAAAGTGGTACCACACACAGTTTTAATTTTGTACTTTAAAACTGCTAATAAAATTAGCTGTTTTCCCATGATCACTGTAATGTCTTGGTGTGTAGAAAATGTGTGTCTCTCTTCACTAGCCCCCTTCTCCCAGCAAGTCTTCTCTCCATAATCCCCTCCCAGTAACTAGTACAGCTCTGGTTGTAAAGGGAGAAATCATATCTGCTGTGCGGATTCACTGTTGGTCATAGGATATTAAATCTCAAAGCTATACATCATCAAGTTTCATTCCTTAACTTAATAGGTAAGGAAATGTGTATCCAGCAAGGTAAAGTCTCTTATGTAAAGCCATATAACTAGTAGATGACAGAGCTAAGAATAAAACACAGGGAGGACAACCTTTATACCAAAAACAAAAACAAAAAAAAAAAACCCGTTCATTCAATTCCAACTCATAGCAACCTTATTTATGACAGAGTAGAACTGCCGCATGAGGTTTCCAAGGAGCAGCTGGTGGATTTGAACGGCAGACTTTTTGGTTAGCAGCCGTAGCTTTAAACCACTTTGCCAACTTTATACTAGTGTTCAAATATTCCCAAGTGCAGATGACATCAGTCTCCAAACTCCATTCTCTAACCCACACTATTCTCTGGTAAGCCAATGAAAATTTGACCCCCTTGAACTGCATCGACCTCCAAAGTCACTATTTTTAATTCTGTGTTTTTCTTTATTCTATTCCTATTCATTAATTTTATTAGGCTTCAATGTCTGTACTTATATTATACAACTATAAATAAGTCCTGTGAACTTATATATTCTGACCTTCCTTGACTTAGCCTACATATCTTTTAATTTTCCAATAGCTAGTGTCTTTGTAATCATCATCTATGATGAATACCTGTCTAAATCCCAGACGCTTTATTTCATCTGGAGATAAACTCGGAGAGTTAAGAAGTTCTCCTTTCTATTGAATTTGAATATTTCCCTGTGATGTTCACTTTACTGATCCTAGGTCTATGCTTCTCTAGTCTATAAAGATAGTATAAAACTTACAACATCTGAGAAATGTTCACATATTTGCTGCCAGGACTCACTTCTCTTTTTTTTTTTTCTTTATGCTTCCAGGGTCTGTGTATATGTTTGTATAATTCAATAACAAATACGTTTTGAGCACCGATTTTGTGCCCTGAACTATTGTAGGTAAAGTAAACGTGATGGTAGAAAAACATGAATTTCTTTCCTAAATATATATTTTTAATAGAGGTCAAGGAGCAGACATTAAACAGATGAGTACACAAAAATTAATTAAAATTATTAGGGTTGTCAAGGAGAACAGAACACGGTGAGAGAGTAAACCAGGGTGTTCTAAACTAGTCTACAGAATCATAGGAGATCTGGCCTTTTCTCCAGCCTGGCTTATTTCAGTTTCATTCAGTTAAGAGACTAGAAGATGTTTCTTCTAACCTCATTCAACACTCAGCACTACTTCCATCTCTTCAGTGATATAATTTGTCTATATCTCAATTACCATAAGGCTTATAGAATGTATCACAATGTTTCATATATCTTGACCAACAGAGAGTAGAGCATGAATATCACAGTCCCCATTGTTGCTGATAGATAGATAGATACACAGACAGACAGACAGATAGATCGATAGATAGACGATAGAGAGATAGACAGATAGCTGCCATTGAGTTGTCTTCAATTTGTGGAGACCTTCTCTAAAACAGCACAAAATGTAGCCTGCCGTATATCATCTTCACAATCACCAGCATGATCATGAGTCCATGTCTGAGTCCATCGTTGAAGGTCTTGTGCCAACTCATCTTACCTAGGGTCTCCCTCGCCCTCGTTGACCCTCTACTTCACCAAACATGATGTCCTCCTATAGTGACTGATCCCTCTTGATTAAGTGTCCAAAGCGAGTGAATTGGACAATGTAAGGTCCTAACTAGCCAATTTTTGGAAGTAGATTATCAGGTCTTTCTTCCTGGTCTGTCTTGGTCAGGAAGCTCCACTAAAAACTGTCTCCAGACCCTGCTGGTGAATGAAATATTGGCGACACACTTTCCAGCATCACAGTAACGCCCACGCCACCACAGTGTGACGAACTGATGATCAGCAGGTAGTTGTGGATTACACATTTTTCTTAAATTTATTATTTTAGAATTACTGTGTGTGTTTAATGTTAGATTTAACATTGAATAAATGTAGACTTATTACAAAATAAGTCAAATATACTCACTCTATTTTTAAATAAAAGGTAATATCATGTTAAAAATGAAATAAACATATTAGTCAAAATCTCAGAAGATGTAAAAGAATCAGAGTCAAACTTGGATGTATATCTATCTGTAGCTTTCATACATACACATATATGTATGTATGTATACACATATATATATATGTTATCAGGAGGGACCAGTCCCTGGAGGAGGACATCATGCTTGGTAAAGTAGAGGGTCAGGGAAAAAGAGGAAGACCCTCGACGAGATGCATTGGCACAGTGGCTGCAACAATGGGCTCAAGCAAAACAACGATTGTGAGGATGGCACAGGACTGGACAGTGTTTCCTTCTGTTGTACATAGTGTTGCTATGAGTTGGAACTGACTCAACAGCACGTAACGGCAACAACAACGTATATAGTTTAAGACATACGTACATTTATGTATGTATGAGGAAATTTCATTTACAAAAATTCTGTTTTAAAGTTGGTGGTGGTGTATTTAATTTATCATAAAAATTATAATTCTAAATACAAACCATAAAACTAGTGTTAGGCAGATTATCTTATTATCTCATGTTGATGTCACTATTAGAATCCAGTAACATTTCTTACCAAGGGCGTCTATACTCTTTCTTTCCAGCCCACTTTACCAATCTTCTTTAGCAGCTGTCCATCTGTAACCTACTGTATCATTTTACATTTGCCACAGCTCACTCCTGCAGCTTGGCAAGAGTTTTTTGTTCCCTGATACCATGATTTTTATTGTCCATGCCACTTCCAAGGAGAAGGGAACTCACAGCCCTCTGATAGAAGCTGAAAATAAAAGTGGAGCAGGATAGGCTGTTGTCTTCATTTGGGGGCCAATGGAAACTGGAATCCAGAGGAGAAAGTAGCTTTAAAATAGAAGAAATGTTAAAATGAAGAATTCAAAACATAAACTAGAGCCTCAGACTCTATTCTGAAGCCGTGTACCCTCAGCAGGGGAATCCGTAGTTAAAGTGTAGTTCAGGAGGGCAGATGGTAGGTAAAGTATCCACTCCACTAGGCACTTGGTAATTCGGAGAACCAGACCTCTTTCCCTAGTAATTCTGCTGATAAGGGCATAGAACCAAGTTTGCATGGTACTCCTAGTCTTATACCACCTTCATTTTCAGTTCAAATGTAATTTGCCCTTTTAAAATCTACTTAGAATACAAGTTAGAACTTTAATCTATTACCAGAAACCCTACTTTAGGTTGTCTTTGTTCCATTTTTAAATAGTGCTGTGTACCCATAAAAAAATCCAAACCTATTACCATCAAATCGATTCTGACACATATTCAAGAAAACTGATTTTAAATAAGAGAAATCAACGTGAATGGAAAAAATAATACAATAATATAAGCCGAGAGGGAGAAAGTTATTGGGAAGTCATGGAGAAAACTTGCAAACACGATTTAGGAGGACAGAGAGCAGAGCCGCTTCAGGCCTGGGAGAACGTGGGACTCTCATGGAATCGGTGCTCATCCCTTCTTCACCCCATGCATGTCTCTGCTTTATTCCACCAACTGCAGGCAATTGAACAGGGAACCTGCTACCTGAAAATTCCAAGTCTGTAACCTTCAAGTCTTATCTAGTTCCCAATTCCAAGGAATGAAACTCATGGACCAGAGACAGATGACGGGACCACTGTCGGGCAAATCATTTGGTCAGAGGAACAAAATGTTCTGAATGACAGTACTCAATGGAATCAGTTAATTGAAGAATCCTTTCAATGAAAGAGGGTATTGTTCTGAGGAGATATATATAAGTGATCATTACAATTTGTTAATCTCTATCTCATTGTTTATATCCAGTCCAGTATGTCTTATCGCCCCCTCCCCCCGCACAGGAATCTAATAAATTACCTTTGTAGAAGACTCGAGTATTTATTTTCTACATTTCTTTGATAACATTTAGGCTATTTAAAGATTTGGAGATGGTTTTGCCCAGTATGCACCTCTCAGGGTAAATGTGTTTGATGTGTGTCTCTAAGCACAAGGCTATAAGAAGATTAGGCAGGACTGAGATTATGATGGACAGCAACAGAAATGTTTAATGATAATTTAACAACATGAAAAGTCAACACGTTAACCAATCATATAGAAATCCTCTTATATAGTAGGGTAAAATGAGATCGTTTTGGAGGCCCATTGTTGCAGCCACTGTGTCAATCCATCTCTTTGAGGATTTTCCTTTTTTGCGATGACCCTCTACTTTACCAATCATGAAGTGCTTCTCCAGGGACTAGTCCCTCCTGATAATGGGTCCAAAGTAAGTAAAATGAAGTTTCACCATCCTCCCGTCTAAGAAGCGTTCTGGCTGTACTTGTTCTAAGACCGATCGGTTCCTTCTTCTGGAAGTCCGTGGTATATTCAATACTCTTTGCCAACACCATTATTCAAAGGCATCAATTTTTCTTCAGTCTTCCTTATTCATGTCCAGCTTTCACATGCGTATGAGGCGATTGAAAACACCATGGCTTGGGACAGGCACATTCTTAGTCCTTGAAGTGACATTTTTGCTTTTTAACACTTTAAAGAGGTCTTCTGCAGTAGATTTTCCCAATGCAATTAGTCTTTTGATTTCTTGATTGCCACTTCCATGGGTGTTGATTGTGGATCCAATTAAAATGAAGTCCTTGACAACTTCAGTCTTTTCTCTATTATCATATACATAGACGTAAATATAGATATATAGGTATAGATACACAATACTGTATATGTATATGTAGATTACTCCTGGTGACTTGAGATCGCTGTCTGTTAATACTCAGATATTAAGAGATAGAAGAGCCTAGAACTTTACTCAATCAAATATTCTTCACACCTAACAGAGAAGATAGAACACGTGATTACTATAGCTCTTTATATGTTTCGACTTGATTCGTAAAAGTTAGGTTATGTGTGTTGCAGTGTAAATGAACACCGTTTTTTACCGGGAGAGTGAGCTATAAGGCATTTGTTCTGCAGAATTTGTTAAGCTAGATGTAAGTGGAAATTTACCAAGTAAAATAAAAACTGTGATGTACTACATAGAATGTAAACATTACGAGACATATTCCTTCAAGAGTGTTTATGACTACCAAAATCTTTTACATCAGGGAATAGATCTAACAATCAGACTCTGACCAAACTCCACCAATTATAACTCAGCAGAGTATCACACAGTTAGTTGCTGAAATTAGAAACACAAATATGGCAACTAAATCTCAGGAGCAAAGGAAGCAGGGTTTGGCTTTTATAAAGAAACAGATCCATTAAAGGGAAAGATACCTCATTGTTTGTAGCATACATCACTTCTGCTCACACTTCCTTGGCCTTTACTAGCCACCTGACTCTGAGTGGTGCAAACAGATAATGATTGACTATTCACAGAAACGTTGGCAGTTCAAGCCCACTCAGATGTGAACTCACCCAAAGGCACTTTGGAAGAAAGACCTGACTATCTGCTCCTGAAAGGTCACAGCCTTGAAAACCCTATAGAGTACAGTTCTATTCTGCAGTTGAGGGGAAACCATGAGTCTGAATCAACCCAATGGCAACTGGTTTGTTTTTTTTTTTTGGTGGGGGGTAGGGGATGGGGAAGGTGGGTTACTAGCCACCAAGGAATCCTGGTGGTACAGTGGTTAAGTGTTTGGCTGCTAATTGAAAATAGGCAATTGGAACCCAGCAACCACTCCACTGGGAGAAAAATGTGGCAATCTGCTCCCATAAAGATTATACACTTGGAAACCCTATGTGGCAGTTCTACTCTGTCCTATAGGGTCACTATGAGTTGGAATCGAATCGATGACAATGGGTTTGGGTTTTTTTTTGTTTTTTGTTTTTTGTTTTTTTTTGAGTTTTACTGGCCACCTAGCCCCAATCAAACTGCAAGAGAGGCTGAGGCTGGTACATAAACACTTCCTGTGGGCTCAGGAAGAGATAAATGGATCCGTGACCATCTAATCATGGACAGTCTATAACTTAAAATTCTGACAAATGGATGTAAATTTGTCACCTAAATAGAATCAGAATTATGTTGGTTATTTGAGGTTTGAGTTGAGAAAATCCAAGATTTTTAGAAATCTTTTTTTTTTAATGTTTGTAAAAACATGTGGCATCAGACCTTGTCTAACTCTGGAGGAGGAGAGAGAATCCAAATTAGCGTCAGCCCAGGGCTGATGCCTATGAGGTGGAGGTCAGACACACCTCCACTCTCCCAATTTTTGCCAATTCTGACACCAGCTGTCTTTCCTGTAGCAATCTCTACTTCTCTACTGGGTTCAATAATTTGTTGCAATGGCCAAACAGAGCTCACAGACCATGCTCACAGTTATGAGGTTTATGAGGAAGTAACTGTTTACAATTCATGATCAGGAACAACTTGGAAGTAATGGGAACAACTTAGGACACATTTGTTTAATCAGGACAGCTTCTTCTCAGCTGCTGCCGCCTGAACCTCCTCTTGGCCTGGGCCCCCGCTCGGGCCTGGCATCTGCCCCCACTCAGGTCTGGACTCTGCCCCAACTTGGACCTGGCCTCTGCCTTGCTCGGACAAGTGTTACAGAGCTCTTTAGCTCCTCCAATAAGTGCCCAGAGGCACCTCACTCCACCAGCAAACCTCCTGCCCGAAGGTGTTCAGCTCTCTCACTGTCTGTGCTGCTGACTTCTTGTGATGGTGTCGTCTCCAATGTTACAGCTCTCTCTGTTCCCTGGGTCTAGGAGGTTCTCAGTGCAGGGACCCTGGGTTCAAAAGACAGGCTCCACTCCCAGCTATTCTTCCCCAACCCCCGGCTATTCTTGATGGTAGTGAGGTCCCCCTCCACCTCTGTGATTGGCTCCCTTTAAGCCTAGCAGGATGACAAAACTGACCAATCCCCTACAAGGGTTCCATAAACTTATTTGCATAGCCCCACCCTCACAATGTTCTATGAACCTTATTTGCATTATTAGCAGGCTATCTAATCCCCCTGGTGGGCCACAAACACCTTATTGGCATAGTCTCATCCAGTCATTTTGTGGGAGTTACCATACTATGCTTGGCTAGAAGGGCCATGTAAAGTAATTTACTGTACTGCAATGTTTATAAAGAATGCAGATTTATATCTTTTGAGTTTACAGCACAAATTTTAAACTTAAATGATTAACAGAATCAAATGAAGCTGGGCATAAATCTGTGAAACACAGGCTTTTTTCAGAATCCGTTATCTGGTCCTATGAATGAATTATAAAATGAGGCTATGACAGCTCCTCCTAATTCTCAAAAGATAAAATGGGTGTAATATGAAGTAAGTGACATAAAATTAGACTATTGTTTATTCTAAAATAGCCCCCAGCCATATTATTTGTACGCAATGAGGCAAAACAGTTTAAAAGAAAACAACATGAGGAAAATGTGACCCATTATAGTCAATTAACAACTTGTGCTTAAGAAACCAGATCAGAAGTCTTCCAGACTATGAATAAATGCCAGGTTTTGCCTAACTAACACCACCTCTTAGCTAGGTAGCACTTTAAAAGTTTTTCCTAGGGTTTGTGTAAGTTCAAATAAACAGAAAAAATAAATGTATCTTACACATGATCAATGTGATTTAAAAGAGGTTGGATAGCCCAAAGAAGATGACAATGAATGTGGCTAAATCTAAGATGTCAGTAGATACAATAGAAAATTCTAATAGCTCAATGTCTAAACTTCAGTTGTCAGAGTCAGAAAAATTTGTTTTTCAGTTTGCAAACGGTGATTCTATTTTGTTGGTGAATATTTAAATTGTTTTAACAGCTTTACTGAAGTGTAATTGATGTACAATAAACCACACATATTTCATTTTTGGGATATGTATACCCGTGAAACCTTTACCACAATCAAGACAATGAACATATCCATCAGCACAAAACTTTTCTTGTGTGTTTTTGTAACCCTTCCCACCAGCCCCTCCCTCATCTCATCCTAAGGCAATCACTGACCTTTTTGTTCTGTCACTTGAAATTAGTCGATATCTTCTAAAGCTTTACACCAAGGAAATCATCCAATGTGCACTTTTTTGTATGACTTCTCTCCCTCATTATAATCGTTTGAGTCTCATTCAGGTGTGCATGAATAGTTCTTTCTTTGTACTGCTGAGTTTGATTCCATTCTATAGGTGTTCTTCAGTTTGTGTGTCCATTCATCTATTGAGAAGTGCTTGGGTTGTTTCTAGTTTTGGACTATTAGAAATAAAATTGTTATGAGCATTATTGTAAAAGTATTTTTATAATTACATAATTTCATTTATCTTAGATACTGGGAGTGGGATGGGTTTAAAATCAGGAAAGGTGTGCGTCAGGCTTGTATCCTTTCACCCTGCTTATTCAATGTGTATGCTGAGCAAATAATCAGAGAAGCTAGATTATATGAAGAAGAATGTGGCATCAGGATTGGAAGAAGACTCATTAACAACCTGTGTTATGCAGATGACACAAACTTGCTTGCTGAAGGTGAAGAGGACTTAAGGCACTTACTGATGAAGATCAACGACCACAGCCTTCATTATGGCTTACACCTCAACATAAAGAAAACCAAGATCCTTACAACTGGAACAATAAACAACATCATGATGAACAGAGAAACCATTGAAGTTGTCAAGGATTTCATGGTACTTGATTCCACAATCAACACCCATGGATGTAGCAGTAAAGAAATCAAACAACATATTACATTGGGCTAATCTGCTGCAAAAAAATCTCTTTAAAGTGTGAAAAAGCAAATATGTTACCTTGAGGACTAAAGTGTGCCTGAATCAAGCTATGTTATTTTCAATTGCCTCATATTCCTGGGAAAGGTGGACTATTAATAAGGAAGACTGAAGAAATGATGCATTTGAACTATGGTGTTGGTGAAGAATATCAAATATACCATGGACTGCCCCAAAAGGAATACATCTGTCTTGGAAGAAGTATAATCAGAATGCTCCTTAGAAGGGAGAATGGTGAGAGTTTGTCTCACTTACTTTGGACATGTTATCAGAAAGGACCAGTTCCTGGAGAAGGACATCATGCTTGGTAAAGTAGAGAGTCAGAGAAGAAGAGAAAGACCTTCAACGAGATGGATTGACACAATGGCGACCACAGTGGGCTCAAACAGCGATTGTGAGGATGGCGCATCACTGGGCAGTGTTTCATTCTGTTGTGCGTACAGTCGGAACCGACTCAGCGGCACTAACAACAACAATTTCTTTTCTGTTGCATGAATTAGTTAGAAACATGATGTTAGTTTATGAAAAAGCTAGGGATTTTCCAGATAGCTATTACTGATTTCTATTCTAATCCCATTGCATATGCCTGGGGTTCTCTCTCTGTTGTTCTTCCTCTTCTCTCCTGAGAACTTGATCCACCTAGGACTCCCTGGACTCTCAGCTCCATTTTCTCAACTCAGGAATTCTGCATGACTCCACCTTGGTATCCTTTCCCTGCACTGTGGGCTGGAAACTCAAGGCAGTAAACTAGGACAATTTGAGGGCTCATTTTTTGTCTTTTCTGTCAGGGATTACTGTCTTTTTTTTCTCTAAGTTACAGTGTTTTGAAAATTGTCAGAATTGTCATTTTGTATATTTTTCTGCTGTATTGGTTGTTTCACATGGGAAATTATAGTTTTTTTTTTTACTACATGCAGTGCAGAAGTGGAAGTCTCAAAGCAGATTAAAATTAACAAAACTCACAGTTATTAATAGAAAGATAATGCTAATTTATGATAGCAACCTCTTTCAGCAAGGGACGAATAAATTCAGATCTCTCCCTACAGGTAAGCAATTTTAGAAAGCAAAATCAGAAAGTTATTTGTTGATCATAGAATCAGACGAAATAGAGCCAGTGGGTTTAGTCATAAGATTTTAAATGCAGTTTAATGTCATCGTGTTAAGACAGCCCGATGCATCCATTTCTCATGAAAAGACTAACCTTCCCATTAACAGGAAGCAAATGGTTGGTTTGCATTTGACTACTAAACTAAAGGCTGGCATTTCAAACCACCCTGTGGCACCGTGGTAGAAAGGCTTGGCCATCTGCTTCCATAAAGATTACAGCCAAGGAAATCCTATGGAGCAGTTCTACTCTCCATACATGAGGTCATCATGAGTCAAACCAACTCAGCAGCAGTGGATTTGGTTCTTTGGTTTAGAGTTAAGAGCAGGGCACCTACACTTGCCTCTAGGTAGTACTTGGATGGAGATTGATAACTTAGGTATGAATCTCTCCTTTATCTCTGCATCTGTGGCTAACAAAGACCCCTCCTGATAAATATTTGCTCTTTAGTTATATTTGCTTATTTCTTTTCAGGTTGCCATCAATTCCTATTAGCCTTGGTCTCCTTAAGTAATTTGCATACTCTTCAATTTTCTATGTTGATTTCATTTTAACTTACAGGAACGATTTCATTATCTTATTTTCAAATTCTTATTAGAATTCTCAGTGAGGCCATGAGCACTTGCAACCATTCTTAAACTTGTTCATGTATCATGATTTCTCACCAAAAAGTATTCTAAGGGATTTTACAGCAATTTAAGGACACAGGTATTATATTTCTCCCACCTGTTTTCCATGTGCAATTATTCGTCATTGTACCAAGCATGAAGGTAGTACTTAAAAAATGTGAAATGAATGTCTGAATGACTTTCCTTCTTTAACATACTAATCTGAAGGCATATGTTTCAGAATATCAGATATTTCTAAATCATGACATTTTATTATTTTTGCTTATTAATATTCTTTATAATTGTAGTAGGGCCATTTTCCCTCAGAATCATTACTAATTTTCTCCCAAATACTTCACACTTAATGAATGTGAATACACAATTATTAGTGCACTATGTTTACCCTGTTAACACTCTTCATAAAGAAATGCTTTTTCTTGCCCTAAAACTCCAAAATGGTTTTAACTAGCACTTCATATAAAATGTTCTTTATGATATTTTCTTTATTCTAGTTATTTCCTGCAGATGCTAAAAATATTTTAAATCTTCTTATCAATTCAATTTCACTGTGTGTTTATAAACCTTCCTTGAATAATGTGTGATTTGGTTTCTTTATTTCGGATTTTCATATTTGTGTGCTACCTTCTGTCTGTTTTTAGAGTATTATCTCCTCAGGAGTTCTTTTTTTTCCCCCTGCAAACTCAAGAAGATATAATTCGAAGATTGCCACCCTGTTGCTTTTATCCCGTTTTCTTAATATAAAACACAATAGCACACTTAAAAAATGACTTTATTATTGACATCTGGCCAGAATGGTCTTAAGTTTTCCTTACTTCCTCATTGAGTCGTGACAAAATAGTCGCATTCTCGTGGGAGGAGCCAAAGCAACCAACAGCAGAAAACATGTGACCAAAATTCACTCCTTAATCGTTTATTCTTCGTGTTATTTCAATTTTTTTTTCTATTTCAATCCTTTATAAAATGATGTCAATATCTTTTGCTACCTTGTTCTTCAACTGTTCATATACAATACTACCGTATTTTGGTGGTGCCCTGGTGGCTCAGTGCTTAAGATCTGTCTACTAAACAAAAGGAGGGCAGTTGGAATCCACTGGCAGCTCCTTGGAAACCCCATGGGGTAGTTCTACTCTGTCCTGTAGGGTCGCTATGAGTTGGAATTGACTCAACGGCAATAGGTTTGGTTTGGTTTGGGTGGCAGAGCCCTCTGGTGGTCTAAATATCTGTTCATCCGTTCTTCCTTAGTAGCAGAACGCTGACCTCAATCCAGACGGCAATGTGTCCAATTAAAGACCACATGTTTTAACTTCCCTTACAGCTACGGATAGACAATGAGGTGTGATTTTAGTAGACTAGCTGTGTTTGTGGGAAGTTCTTTAAGATGAACAGCTAAGTGACATGGGTCCATCTTGCCTCTTGCTCCCTCGCTAGAAAATAAATCGGACGGTTGATTTAAGGACAGAAATCAGACAGTAAGAATGGCAGAACAAAGCTGGGAGTGCATGTCTCTGAGGATTTTAGGGAGTGTTATATCATTCCTGAACTATCTTCTTCTGTTATTTACCAATAGAAAAATACATCAATGGAACTTGTTTGATTGGGCCATTATGGTGGGTCTCTGCTAATACTAGTCAGAGTCCCTGATTCAGAATGGTCACGTGGGTGTCTCTTTGTACTGTGCTTGCTGATATTTGTGCTTCTCAGGCAATAATCACTAGACCCAACAGCCCCATCCACCTTCCCACACACCCTTCTCAAAGCCTGCCCCTCCAACATAGAGTGGGAGTGAATGGTAGCTTTATTTCTAGTGCCGTCATAAAAACTTTGTGTTCAGGAATCCATATTTTTGTCAAAACCTGTTGTGTAGTCACTGTCTTCACATTTCACAGGTAAAGAAATTGAGTCTTAGGGAGGTTAATCGAGTTTCCTAAGATCCCTAAGATGATATAATCATGACTCAAATTAGGTCTGACTCAGAAATCCAAACTTCAAGTATTTTAAATACTATTCTATTATTTCATAATCCACTTCCTAAGATTCAAAAATAGTAACTTGAAATAATATAGCAGTCTCATCTTTACTCACAGCTTCACTTGACTTTGATGTGCTTATCTTTATGAGTAGGTCAAGAGCTGCTCAAACGAACAGAAGGATTCCTGTGGTATGTTTGTCTTCCCATGCCACTCCTCACTGCTGTGTAACTCTAATCGCTTCCTCTGGCATCTTGCAGGAAGAGCTTGCTTGCACTTAATTATCTTTTGCATGCTTTAGATTTGTCCCTTAAGCAATCTTAGATTTTTAAAAATAGGTTCCCAGCTTACATTAGTATTTTTTGCTGTTAACTACTTTTTTGATCACAAAATAGTATAGCTTGTCCTGCTTCCATGCTTCATATGTCTGCCCTGAACCATCACCTTTTTAGTCAGATATCATCTCCTAGAACTATGACCTTGTAAACAATTCCAAGAAGAGCTTTATAATCACTCTTACTAAGTTAAACCAAGCTTCCCCTCCCTTATAGAAAGAAATATGTCCTCTGAGTAATACTTCTTCTATCAGAAAGTCACTATGGATTTAGATATTTTCTTAGGTAATCAACATATCACCAGAATCTAATCCTTGACCTATCATAATTCCATAAGGAGCTATTTTCTACTCAAAGAGTATGACTCCTAAACGTCTACTTATGTGTCTAAAATAAAAACCCACCATCTGGGTGGTTATCATATACTAAATATTCCTTGACATCATTGAACTCCATTTCCTCATTTGTTCATTTCCTGTGTGAGGATCTCATTGCTACTGTCTCTCTTTTCTTCATCTAAAGCTCTCTCCTTCCCATTACACATCGATCAATTCCTATAGGCCTCCCTGCCACTTGAAATTGACTATTTTCCCCTTCCTCATTTAGCTCATCCACAAACTCCTTCTTATGTAACGATTCTGACCTCTTGACCATCAGTTGTTTACAAAAGCCTTTGTGTGAAAAGATTATCGTGAAACCTACCTTCGATCTTAGAAGTGATGCGTGTTTCCCTTTTCTGTTCAGCCTCTCTTTACAGCCTGGTTGAAGAGCAAGATGAATCACTGGTATCTGCTCCTCCCCCCCTTCCATTCACTCCTATCTTCTCTTTCTTGTTCACTTTTCTGTTTCTATTTCTTTCTGTTCTTAAAACCATCATTTTCTGGCAAAACCCAAAATCTGGGGAAGAGTTTCTGGACATTATGCAACCAAATCCCTCCGAGATTCCTTCTGCTGTCGTGGCTCCTGCAGGTCCAGTCTCAGCACAGATTCTGCCTGTTTTGTGCCCCACCACACTCCGACTTCCTGCCTCCTGGCAGTCTGTCAGTACTTACACGGGTGCCAAACCACACCACTCTGACCACCTTCCCCCGTGTATCTCCTGCTCAGGATGCTCTGCTCCACTTCGCCGGCCCCAACAGTCATCTCTGGGCTAGATGGGACTGGGGTTACTATGGCATTTGAAAGAAGAGGAAACTCCTTGACACTTTTAAATTTTATCTGTAGGATTGCAATTTAAAAACTAAGCAAACTTTAGAACTCTGGGGAATTTAAGAAACTATTTGCAGTTTGTTTGAATACAAACCCCAGGATGATACAGAGCTCTTCACTTCTTTAAATTACAATAATGGAATTGGTAAATTAGCAGGCTAACTAGTAAATTATATAGCCCTTGACAAACTTCTGTTTAATCCCTAGAGCTATGGCATCAATTAGGTCAAGCACTAGTATTTCCAAATTAGTAAGTGATTTGAAAAGAGAAAACACATGGTAGAATTTTCTCTCACATCTGCTTTCTCAGCCTGATGAATTCTGCAGAATGGGATTATGATGAGGAACAATCGTATGAGAACAATTCTGGGAAGCTGTTCCCGTTTATTTATATGTAACTGCTCAAAAAATTAGTTTTAAGGGGAAAGATACAAAGGACAAGAAAAAAGTTCTATTGTAAATATTATTCCACATTTTTTGTAACAAATATGTTATTTCAACCATTTACAGATACTGAAACACTTACCTGAAGAGAAAATAAGCATATATTCAGTAAGATACATTCTCTAAAATCTCCTTAAGCTTACTTTCTTCTTCCTTCATTTATACTGTCTCTTCTGCCACTTTGATGTTCTCATTTTTAAGACCTCATTTCTTCCAACTATAATCACCAGTTCTGATTTACTCAAGACTATTGAATAACTGCTACATGAGATGAGCTCCCTCAAGTAAAGAGAGAATTCAAAATAGCTTAACTATTTAAGGACATATTTACTAGGGAAGTAAATTCTTTTATTGTGTCTTTTAAGATATTTGTAAAATTTTTAATGTTGAAAGGTTAATTTAAGATCATTACTTACTCCAAAAAAAACCCTTTGAGGAAGAAGCAGAGTTTCTCCAGAAACCGTATTCTATCATTAGTAACGTGATTTTTGAACAGGTTCTTTCTCACCCACCTTTCTTGTGGAAAATGTGTATTAACCTCTACATTTTATAAAAATCACATATAATATTACATTACAGAACTGGTGGATATATCCCCATAATTTATTACGGAGTTTTAAAAGCCACTTTTGTCACTGTACTTAAGGCTTGCCAATTATCTCTTGAGTAAAATCAAGATTAATTTCCGAGCAACATATGGGACCTTACTTTGGCCAAACGATGTGAGCAATTGATGACATTTTCATCTACTATGTTTTGTTTTCTGATATTCCTGAACACATTGTTTTTCACTCACAAAAATTAGGCTGTTATACATAAAATAATGTTACACATTGAATTTTTTAAAGGTGAATTTGTAAAAACCCCATTTTGGAGCTAAAATGTTCTCTATTCTGCATCCACATAAACTGCAAATCATTTTTAGCTCCCTCTGTCCTCTGGTGTCCACTGGCTCTAAGTGGAATTCATTTTCCCAGAAGGGTGCTTTGGACGGTAGTCATTAGAAAGATGTGAGAATTCTCCCAACTCTGCCAGCTTTGAGGCTTAGTTTTAATCATTGCTAATGAAGGTAATGATTTAGTGGGTGGAAAAATGAATATCAGAAAAAATGATTAGACTCAACATGAGCTTCATAACCAATTTCCATAGAAACTTATTCTATGTCTCAGGAGATCCATTTAATTTCATGTTTGGAAATTATCCCTGAAAATAAAGGGAGGTTGAAAATCTTCAAACCTAGCCCATTTTCTCTATTTTTTTTTTTTTAGAGCGATCAAATTTTAGTATCATTTTTCCTAAACTCCAAAACTATGTCTTTCTACCATTAATGTTTAAAAATATTCAATACCAGAAGTGGTGGTTTCTGAAAATTGATAAACTATGAATTTTCTAGTGATCTACCATGACTTTTAGAATAGTAATAACAGAACCAAAAATCACAAGGAAAATGCACTCATTATAGATATAGGAAGAGCATACTGCAGACCAAATACGTAACAAGTGATTCTATAACAGGACATAAGAGATAAATTATTCTCCTCTCCATTCAAGGACACCCATGAACCTGTCTCTCTTACTTATTGGTGAAAGATATCTGAAAATACCATCTATGATAAAAGTTGAAGAATGATAATAAGCCCACAAAAAGCCTGATTTTAAAGCCCAATAACCCAGCAAACAAGCAAAAAAACCTTTAAAATAGCCCTGTAGGGCCATGGTTGCCTAATGGCCTCTGTCTTAGTTATTTAGTGTTGCTATAACAGAAATACCATAAGTGGATGGCTTTAACAGAAAGTTATTCTCTCACAGTTTAGGAGGATAGAAGTCTGACTTCAGGGTGCCAGCTCCAGGCTCTGTTTGCTCTGGGGGAAGGTTGTAGTCCTCAATCTTCCCCTGGGTCTAGGAGTCTCTCAGCGCAGGGACCCCAGGTCCAAAGGACATGCTCTGCTCCTGGCTCTTCTTTCTTGGTGGTAGGAGATCCCTCTTTCTCTCTCTGCTCTCTTCTCTCTGCTTTAATCTCTTATAGGATGGTGAAGGATGGTGACTCAAGATACATCCCACTCTAACCCTACCTCATTAACATAACAAACATAACTTAATTCTCATTAACATGACCTAATCCTGCCTCATTAACATAACAGACAGCTCACTGCCAAACTGGACAATAGCCATAGGCACAGAGGCTAGGATTTACAACACATCACAAAATGGAGGATAACCAGATCACAAAATGGAGGACAACCACACAATACTGCGAATCATGGCCTAACCAGGTTGATACATATTTTGGGGGGTCACAATTCAACCCACGAAAGCCTCTTATGGTTAATGTTGCATTCATGTGTATTATCTTTTCATGGGGGAAGAAAAGGCATCTCTCAGAGTCTATGAGGTTAGGCAAGTATCTAACCTTGAAAAAATTTGAAAAATGAAGTGACTGTGACCTAATGTTCTCTTCTCTTCTATTATAAGTAAGAGGAACTGGTGACAAAGTATTTACTAGAAAACTGAAGTATGCTGGAATTGATATAGTTTGAATAAAGGAAACAGTGTATTCTCACAGGCTTTGAAAATGGCTAATTTTGTTTTAAGAAATCTTCACTAAAGAAATATCTTGTTCATTTAGGGGGAAAATTTTTTCACATTTGTAGTAATTTTAATATATGCATGTGTGAACGAGCAACTGCATAGAGTACACATATGAATAGGAGAAACAATTCTAAGTTGATTCCTTCAAATATCAGAAAGTAATTGATTAAGCTTTAAATGGCATTGGACATATCAAGATTATGAATGGGATATTTGTTGGAATAAATAAATAAATTATAAATTCTTCTTTTTTAAGGTAATATAAGCAAGTGTGAGCAAATTGTTTTGAATGATTCATGATTGGACATGTAACAGCCAACTTTGTGACATCTTATAAGGAAATTTATTGTAAATGCTTTTCGGGTCTAAATTTGTGTTTTGTTCTAAACAAGGAGAAACAAGACTAGACTAACTTTATATGAGGCAGACAATCAATTGAGACAGTGTCCCTGGTATCTTGGGGAGGAGAGATGTTGCTTAACTTGTGGCAGGTAAATGTTTTCGAGAGGACTTAAAACATAATATTCTGGGGATTTCTAGGGCCTAGACTAAGGATAAAAATTAGGAATACTGTTTCTGTCAGGGTTTAGTTCCTCCTAAAGATTAGATTTTCCTGGGGAAAAAATTGTTAAGACTGTTGCTTTTCTAGATGTGGTAAATGGGTAAAGGACCTACTGAAGTTTACGAAATACCACTATAGTAGAGAGATATTATATTGGGTTACAGCTGCTAAGGTAAGGCGAATAAGGCTTAGTTATCTTATTTTTGGAAAACAGCTGAATTTCTGATTTTTTTTTTTTTTGGTCAACCCCAAAGAAATGTTTAATAGTACACAGGTATTTCATGTTTTACAGAGTGAACTCTAACACAGAAATCACAGATGATTACATTTGAACACACGGGAATTTATCAGCAGATCGTTGTAGTTGAAATTGGGAAAAAAAAAATTATTAGTACATTATTTCTTCCATTCTGGTTTCTAAATTGTGAAGAAGTACCCTTTTTTCATTGTTGTGGTGGTTGTATAGTTGTACAGAGTAAAAAAGAAGTTGAGCTTGCAGACATGGGTATTTAATACATGCAAAATAAAATCATATATTGTGATGGTTAAGGTTGTGTGTCAGCTTGGCTGTGCCATGATTGCCTGTGGTTTGGCAGTTAAAATATAGTTTCGTGGTCGTATAATGATGTAATCACGTCCACGATGAGATCTGATACGATGTAATCACCTCCACGATGAGATCTGCTATCAGCAGCCAATTAGTTGAAAGGGATTTTCCTTGGGAATGTGGGCTACATCCAATATATGTGGACTTTCTAGCCAAGCTTGCTGGCTTTTGCTCTGCTGTGGATCCTGCGTTTGGCTCTTCAGCATCTGACCTCTAGTTCTTGGGACTTGGGCCACAGCCTGCCATCTTACCTGCAGATTTTGGATTCATCAGCCTTTGCAGCTGTGAGCCAGCAGCCTACCTTCTGATCTGTGGACCTTGGGTTCTTCAGCTCCTGCAGCTACTTGAGTCAGGAGAAGCCTCCAGCCTAACACCTGAACCACAGGCTTGGGACTTGCCAGCGTCTATAACCACATGAGCCATTTCTTTGAGGTAAATCTCTCTTTATATATTTTATATATATATATATAAATATATATATATACTTCACAAGTTTAGCTTGGTTTAGCTTCTCTAGAGATCACGGCCCAGGACATATATATAGAACACACAATGCACACACACATCAACACACACACACACACACACACACACGCTTATTTGATCTCTGGAGCAGCATAAAAAATGATTGGGGAATTACTTTTAACCATATTTCAATAGGGTAGAAGGATCTACTAAATGTGCACATAAAATTTTAATCAAGTATAATCCATAGTATTAGACATAGCAACCTAAGGACTATGTCTGCATTATTTGTGATTTGATCCCTGGGCCTTTGAGAGTTATTGTGAGTTTTTCATAGTGTGATATAATTTATCCAAGTTGCATAGTCTTGTGTAGAAACATTACGTGGCATATTTACCTCTTTACAACTATATCTGCTGTGATTTTTAGTAGAGTTTAACTGAAATAACAAATGTCAGTCTGAACCAAAGTGTCTCTAAGAAATTAGTCATAATTCAGAAGTTTGTAAAAGGACAGGCAACTATAAAACTAGTTTCTGTAACTGGATCGTTGGTTATATTAAAAAGGAAGTTGCTGATGTAAGGCTCTTTTGTGTAATGGTTCTATGATTTACATAAAACCTAAGATCTAAACTGCGCGCGGGTGAGTGTGTGTGTGTGTGCGCGCGCGCATGCGGGTGCGCGTGTGTTCTAAAAACAAGGCTTTGTACTATCCATCAAAAACCCCTCAGGGTCCTAAGAGAATGGAACAGTTGCATACTTGAGACAGTCAGACAATGTGACCTGCAGAGGGAAACTTCCACTTGGCAAAAGGATCTCTGTATGGACCTAGGAAAAGTTGCTTAGAGAGAAAAGAGATGAGAGGTGGAATTGCATATGGTGAAAGAATGAGCTATGGTATTACTAAGGTAAAATAGGAAGCAGGAGAAATGAGGTTCAGGAAAAGGGCTCAAGCCGAAGATAGTTGTATAGTCTATTCGACTAAGGTCTTTTCCACCTTCAAGCCTTTGTATCTGATGCCCTTTGCCTTGAAAGCTTTTTTCATGCCTGGCTTAGTCACAACTTTCAACTCACCGCGGAGAGACCTTCCCTGAATGCTCTATTTTACATGATCCATTTCCACAGCCTTCCTCCCAAGCACACATCCAGTTACTTTCTATAATTTCAACCACTTGTTTCCTTCTTAACCCTCCTTGCTCAGACTGGGCATCTCAGATGAATTCTGGAATCATGTTTCCAAACTTCCTGCTTGTTATCTCGACTTGGATCTCTAATAAGTATTTCAAATTTATCACATTCAAAATAGGGCAATTCATTTTACCCCACTTCCCAGCTTCTCGTGAAGTCTCTACCATCTCAATTAATGGCAACTTATCCCAAAATGACTGAAGTCGTTCCTGGCTCTTCTCTCTCATCGCAAACCCTATACACTAGCTAATCCTTTTGTAATCATCATGGATTTCCTTGAAGCAATGCTCGCAAATCCTGATGACTGTCTAGACTCAAAGAATATTTTTTATTGTTTTTCACTGGAATCTTTGAGAAATCATATAATATACAATTCAGTTGTCTATAACTATGTAATGTGCATAAATTAAGTGGGCTGGCCTGCTGCTAGTTACTGCATGAATCAGGTCTTTTAACATTTAAAAATTTCTCAATGTCGGGCTTATGAGAAATTTGGTTTTAAACATTCTTTGAATCAGAAAAGTTTACATAATTTAAATCTCTATTTCGACAACATATGTAATTTAAAAATTACATGTCCTGCAGAAATTGTGAGGGCAATAACTTTTATTATACAGATGAGATTACACAGGATACATAAAGTAAGATGAGGGGTATTGTACCTGGATAAAAGGGTGCTATAATCCCTCACATTGCTATAAAATCGCATTTTGGCATTATTTACTCTGGATGCAAATTGGGAATTAGATCGTTTGATTTAGCATATTTCTCAAAAGTTATTGGAGTGCTAAAGTTGGTAAAGTATCCCATTAACACATTTTATAATTATGTCTTTCTCTCCCTCCCTTTTTAACGGGAATAAGATATGGGTTACTTTAAGAACGTATTTGGGGAAAAAAGTAACACCTTGTGCATTGGCAATATAAAATGGAATCTGTTGTAAGATCTATATGACAGACATTAAATGATTGATGGCATGATACGTGAAAAGAAATTAAAAAGAAAGGGTAAAATATTCAGCCGGAGTTCTGTGAATTCCTTAGGTTGGGGAGTTGATGTCACTGTTGGGGGAGAGCCTCAGAAAACCTCCAACGATGCTTAAGTTCTCAGTCTCTGCAGTGAAGTGAGGTTTCCTTGTTGTGGAAACAGAGATAAGTGGCAACCGTTTTCAAGCACAGCATTCCCAAGTATCTCAACTTTTACTCAGTTCTGATGAAGAAGGATAAATAACTGGCATAACTGCTAGGCTTCCTGTCTGCTTGCTCTCTTTGACATTATACCAAAAAACCAAATTCATTGCTGTCGAGTCAGTTTCGACTCATAGCAACACTAAAGGACAAAGCAAAACTGCTCCATAGGGTTTCCAAGGATTTGAACTGCTGACCTTTTGGCTAGCAGCCGAGCTCCTAACCACTGCGCCATAAATGAAAACCTGATTCCTCACTTCTAGAAAAGACTAAATACTACTACTAACAATGACAAACTTAACAAACAAATATATGGTGCTCACTATATGCCAGCCGGTCTTCGAAGGGCTTTAAATGTAAGAACTCAGCTAATTGTCAGATCAAAGCTTTGAGGAAACCCATTGCTGAGTCAATTCTGACTCATAGACACCCTACAGGACAGGGTAGAACTGCCCCAGAGAGTTTCCAAGGAGCAGCTGGTGGATTCGAACTGCCCACGTTGTGGCTAGCAGCTGTAGCTCTCAGTAGCTCTTAACCACTGTGCCACCAGGGCTCTGACAGAGTAGAATGGGCATAGGATTTCCAAGACTGCTAATCTTTCCAGAAGCAGACTGCCACAGCTTTCTCCCGCGGACTGGCAGGTGGGTTCCAACTGCTGACCTTTTGGTTAACAGCTTAGCTCTTTAACCATTGTGGCTCCTAAACTTTGAGGTAGCCACTATCAATTTGTCTATTTTACAGAAGAAAGCAGAAGGGTCCCCAGAAGTTCGTCAAGTTCCCAGGATTGTGCAGTTGGTGAGGGCACAAGTGAGATTCACACACAGGCAGACTGGTTTTAACCATTACCTTACACACTGCTGAGGACGTTATAGACAGACCTCCCCATGAGTCCCAACCCCTGCACCCTTTCCCTCCCGGTGCTTCTGAAGTGTCTGCAGAAACGTGCTGGCTGAGAACATCAAGTGATGCCTGCCTGCCATCTCAGAGTGAGCAGGACCGCTCAGAACATTGAAGACTTATTTTGAGGTAGAGGATGCAGGTACCCTGTGGACGGCATCTGGGAATCACATTTACAGGAAATAAAGGGCATTCAACACCATTGACTAGTGTCTGATTCTTGTCCTGGAATTACTCTTCCTTTGTGATTAGAAAATCCATGTGTGTCCTGACCCAAGAAAGGGGAGGCAACTCCAGTTTGGGAGACCCTATACCAGTTGCCTTGAGTCACTTCTGACTCATAGCAATGCTGTGGGTGTCAGAGTGTCAGAGTAGAACTGCACTCCAAAGGGTTTTCAAAGGCTGGTTTTTTGGAAGTAGAATCACCAGGCCTTTCTTTCGAGGCACTCTGGGTAGGCTCAAACATTCATCTTTCAGGTAGCAGCTGAGCACATTAACCATTAACACCTAAGGATCCCAGCTACCATAGAGTCCAGTTGTGTGGATTCCTGATAATTTAACTTGATATAAGAATAAAGTTTAGAAATTATAGAGAAATACACATTCCTTAGATTACTGTTTTTTAAAAAATCATTTTTTATCACCTAACAGATACATAGTCATTAATTGTCAAATTGCCTCAGCTTCATTGCAGACAGTTTTAGATTAAAGTCATTAGAGGATGCCTTAAGTTACCCTGATGGATCATTTATTACCTAGATTTCTGGTGGGAAGAACAACAGACTCTTGCCTGTTTTTGACATAATAGGTATGATGCATATTCATTTCAGCTGGCTGTGGAATCATGTACTTCTGAACAAAGGTGGATACGAGCGTGTCTAAAAGGAATGCAATTCTCCTCAGAAATGTTTTTATTCATTAGTTCTTTTCATTCACATTTGACCGATAAGAAGACATATGTTTTCATCTTACTGAGGGAGGTAAAATATTCCATCTGAGGTTAAAAAAAAAAAATAGATCATCCTTTCAAAAACTTAATAACTTCATCAAATCCTCATACCCTTTACAAATGCAAAACCGGGAAAGACTTGTAAAAAGGAAATAATGCATTCTCTCCAAGCTTCAGAATTTAGTCTAAATATTCCCTATTGTAAAAGCATTTGTAGACACGAAGATTTTTATTTAACCTATGCAAACCTCGGCAATAATTTAAGCAGTATTCCATATAAACTTTTGTGAGAATCCATCTTCTTTTACTTTGTATAAATAGTGAATATATATATTGTATCTAGGAGTTGGAATCTACTAGAAGGCATCATATATATTCCCACTTATCTGAATGTCTCTAAAATTCCCCTTTCCCTTACCAAAAAATTAAAATTAAATTTTTAAATAAAAAAGTTCCCAATGTTTTCAAAGATATATAAATACATCACAGACCAAAAAAAAAACAACAACTGTGATGTTGCTTACAAGGTTTTAATAGTGCTAGATTTATAAAGAAGAAGGTTATTGGATCATCATAAATCTAATGACAGCACCCAGATCTCCTAGTCTTTCTGCAGAAAGGGAAATTAAAAAGTCGGTTGGCATCTGTGAAATATCGCTTATAGTGAATTTTGGTTTAGGATGGTTTTATTTTTGTGTTTCAGAAGAAAGGTAATTTCAAATAATAGGCATGCCTTCAAAGCATCTAAATATCAATACTAGTGAGGTCAAAAAAATAGACCAAGAGAAAAAAGGCAGAAGTGCAAAAGAAACAGGAGAATTTTTAATTTCAAAAATAAAATTAAGGTGAATAAAATGACTAAAGTAAAATGTGGGCACAATATATTAATAGGAAAAGAAGATTTGAAGCAAAAATAAAAGTTAAGAAGTAATCTTATCAGTGATATCATGCCATTATTGCTGAGAATTATTTAATCTGTGTAAACCTTGGCAATTAGCTGAGGATTTTTTCACTGAGGAAAAATATCCCAATAAACAGAATATAGAATAAATTTCTAGAGGTAAACTTAAAAAATATTTAGAATATGCATGTTTAATAATGCAAGCTAAATTGATTTTATTGTCTTCCTTAATGTGGAAGAAATGATTTGATTGTACATTTGCTAATAGAAAAGGCCAGAGACATTAACTGATAACATACAATCTAAGTCATCCCTTTTTACATGATAAAATCTTCAGCGACTGTATAATCAGGTCCTTGACAGATCTCAAATCATCAGTATAAAGATATATTAAATTATTCATTGTATTTGTCAAATTATGAGGGAAACAGTTTTCAGAAGATAATCATCTAACTGAATATAATGTGGTCACTTTTAAATAAGCAAAACTTTATCTAATTCAAAATACGTAATCAATTTTCACAGTAGACATTATAGCAATTTCATTTTCGGAGACCATCTCTCATTTCAAAAAGAAAAAGATATTTAACATTCCTTTGCAATTTGCTTAATAAGAGTTTAGTGAACAAATTTACTATAATATTAAATATTTGAAAGTCTACATAACAATAGTCAATTTCAAAGTGGAATACTTTCCTTCCTAAAGAGAGGGCTTAATCTGTGCCAAGTACTGTCCCAAATGCTTGAGACCCATGAGCCAATGTGTCAAATGAGGCCCTGGCCTGGCGATGCTAACATTCTAGCAGGGAAAAAGAGACCAGAAGCACAGTAAAATGAATCCAAGGAAATAAGGAAATCAGAGGCAGAGTTATTTAATATTTTTTAGAATCAAAGATCAGAATAATTTTAAGGAAATTAGTTCCATTCCCATTTTATAGTTGTCAAATAATATATACAGTGTTTTTCAGACCCCCCTAAAAAAGTAACAACTTGAGGTATTTATAGTGTAGATTGACTGTTGAGATCACATGTCTACCCCCTTCATTTGTAGTTGTGAAGAATAAAACCAGAAGAAGATAGATGTGTTTATTGTTAGACTTTTATTATTACCTGCTGTGTACCATTTGCTGTTGAGTTCATTCCGACTCATAGCAACCCTGTAGTAAAGTATCTGTTCTTCCCCAGAAAGAGGTTTGACCTTCACCTTTGTTTCCTGGGAGGTCATCTCTAAACCCTTGTAATGTCCTGCCTGATAAAAGTCTTTGTTTAACTGGGGTCATTTGGCCAGACAGATTGTAACGGTGTGATTTAGGGGAAAGGCTATGGGTCACACCAACAATGTCATTTAGGGTAGAGGCTAGGGGTCACACCAACAATGTGATTTAGGGTAAGCCCTTTGGATCACATGGTATGAGCAGATCTCTGAAGGCCTGGACATGGGGGCCAGCCATGTGGATGGCCAACCAGGTTTACATGATCACCCCTAATAAAGACTCTGGAAACCAAGGCTCAAGTGAGCTTCCATGGTTGTTAATACTACACTCATGCTGTCACATATTGTTGCTAAAAAAAATAAATATGGCTTTGTATCCATAGAAAGAAGATAAGGAAAGCTCTGTGTTTGATACTTTCCTGGACTCTGTCCTATGTGCTTCTTCCCTTGGCTGATTTGACTCTGTATCCTTTCCCTGTAAGAAACTGTGACCATAAGTATAACAGCTTTCAGTGTGTTCTGTGAGTCTTCCTACTAAATAATAAAAACAGAGGTTTTGGGAACCCCCTGAACTTGCAGTTGGTGTGAGAAGTGAGGGTGGGCTTAGGGACCTTGTTTTCTCTAACTTTACACTTCCCTTTTGGTCCCTATTAAGATCCTTCAAATGTTTACCATTACAAAACTATGTCTTCCGTATCTTTTCACAGTTCTGTTCAGAGCAGCACTTCGTGGAAAGGGCCCTGTCAGAATTAGCGTTGGAAGAGGACAGTAATGAAACTGCCAGTACATTTTGTGATGTATATTTGGGAGGTATAAAATGAAACTGTTTCTATACAAAACAACCTTAAACTAAAACTATCCGCTGAAGTCTTCTGTGAACCAAAAAATAGTGTGTCTTAATTAGTAAAGTATGTCTACTTTAAGAAATGTGCTTTTGTAAAGAATTATCAATGTGAGAGCAAATTGACAAGGGCAACTCAAAACATTGTATGGGAAGCTTAGGGGGCGGTGAGTTTAAGATCATGGTGGTGGTGGTATAATTTGAAAAGGATAGTGAGAATGGTAGCACAACTACCATTTTTTTAATAATTAAAAGTGGCCTGGGTGAAAAATAGTTGAGTAACGCTGATTTTGATGGCCTGTTGCTTTGATATCCCGATAATCGTTCCTCATCATTTGATTCAATATGAGAGAAAGTGTTTACCCTCAAAAATTTTTCTTTATTTCTTGGAGCCCTGGTGGCAAAGTGGTTAAGTGATGTGGCTGCTAACCAAAGGGTCAGCAGTTCAAAATTCACCAAGGAAGAAAAATAATATAATAACTACTAGAAATTAAAACTTATAATAATAAATCTTTCGTTATTATATTCTTCCTTGGTGAATTTTTCTGTATATATTTATATATTTTTGTCTATTTTGAGGCTATGAATGATGTTCTTTGGCTTGTTTTTGGTTTTGTTTTGCTGTGTTCTTCTGTTGTTGTTTTTACCAAATGCATTTGAAATCTTAAATTGAATATCTGTTTTTTTTCTAGCACTGCATTATATTCAGAGATAAAATATTGAGCAAAACCCTACATTGTTTCTGCTCTAAAAGCTTACTGTAATTTGGTAGGGGTGAAACATAAATAATCATCATAATGGACCTATACTTTTAAGTTGAGATGGTACCCTGAAGGAAGGAATTATGATTTTATGAGCACATGTGACAAATTTGACCCAGCACGCAACCTGGAAGTGCTGTTGGTGGTGGGAATGGCAGCCGGAGCATCTAGAAATCATTGCTGTGTCATTTGATCTGAGAGCTAAAACATTTAAACCTCTTAGCACAGAAACTTTGCCTGTAAATGGAATATGTGAGTAAAGTAGGTATTTATTGTTTGTTAAGTCTCAAAGTAGAAATTGTCACCAAATTACCCATATATACTCATGTTATAAAGTTTTCATTTAACTGAATAGTCTGGAAATAAAAACTTAATTTCACAATAGTGATGAGTGTAAAAAATATTTCAAAATATCTAAAGCATAACATGATATGAAAAGATTTGTAATTTTTATTGCTAACAATACAAAGATACTACTAATATTTCTGTTGTTTGATACTAACACAATTGAAAAGAATGCTAAATTTCAGTTAAATATTAGTGAAAATAAATAATTTTTTTCTCATACAAGCTCATGGATCCCAGGAATTCTATCCACACACTATTTCAGTTAAGCAATCCTGACAGAGAAAATCAAGATCCTTCTTAGCTTATCTAAATGAGCAACTTCCGTAATTTTGATTCAATCTCTACACTTTGTTCTTATGGTTTCACATATGTAGCACTGGGATATTTTGAGTAATGTTATTCATGTTTAGATTTATGTTACTTGAAGATCAAGTCCAAGACTCCTGCCATTGAAAATTATACATAAGAGATATTTTATCTAAAAAAGCCTCAAAAATCCATTTCACAAGATTATCAAATTCAAGGAGAGACTACCAGGTTAACTTTTATTTTAAAGCAGCTATAATTAATGGAAAAAACTACCTGATATTTTCAAGAACAATTATATGCCATCAGGTGCTCTTTATAAATAAATCATTATTAGGATATTTCATTAATTCTTTTGAGTTAACATACTACTTTTAGGCATCAAATTTTCAAATTTATACAAAGCCCATTGCCTTTGAGTCAATTCCAACTCATGGTGACCCCATGAGTTACAGAGTAGAACTGCTCCATAGGGTTTTCTTGGCTGTAATCTTAATGGAAGCAGATCACCAGGCTTTTCTTCCTTGGTACCACGGAGTGAGTTGGAACCAGAAACCTCTGAGTTAGTAGTCAAGAGCAAACCTTAGACTGTGAACCAAAACGTTTTCTCAGTCTCCGATTTGGTATATTTAACTTCTAAGATCATCTACACTTGGAAGACACTTTTTTTCCTTAACCAAACATATTAACCCCACCCCAAAATATTCTCCATTTCAGTAAATGTGCCTATCAACCTAGTTGTTTAAATAAACTATTAGAAATCTTTTTTTAAATTCTTTTTTATATCTCTTTCCTCTCCAAATATCCATCAACAATGTTAGAAATTCTGGCACCAAAAGAAATCTCAATACTCTTGAACTTTCTCCACCTCAACATGTAGCAATTTACATCCTTCATTTACCTCAAAATTCATTAATTTCAAGAAATTTTTACAAAGTACTTACCGTGATATTGCTGTAGCCACAAGGGATGGAACACTGAACAAAAGAAAGGTATTCTCATGGTGCTTACAATTATTTATTATTTATTGAGCACCTTCTATTTGTATAGCAAAAACTACATTGGAGAAAAGAATATATTCCAGTGATATTTTGTTATCTGTCTAAAGTTCTATTACTCAGTCTCATTTATTTCAGGATAACAAGGTAGAATCAAATTCACTTCTTAACACCTAACTAGGTTTCAAGCAGTTTGTAATGAATTACTAGCAAGCCAAACATAGCATAAAATACTGACATTTGCAGCATTTATACTATCCTTGCTTGCTGAAAGTGAAGAGGACTTGAAGCACTTACAGCCTTCAGTATGGATTATACCTCAGTATAAAGAAAACAAAAATCCTCACAAATGGAGCAATAATCAACATCATGACAAATGGAGAAAAGATTGAAGTTGTCAAGGATTTCATTTTACTTGGATCCGCAATCAACACCCTTGGAAGCGGCAGTCAAGAAATCAAAAGATGCATTGCATTGGGCAAATCTTCTGCAAAAGACCTCTTTAAAGTGCTGAAAGGCAAAGATGTCACCTTGAAGACTAAGGTGTGCCTGACCCAAGCCATGGTGTTTTCAATCGCCTCATATGCATGCGAAAGCTGGATGATGAATTAAGGAAGACTGAAGAAGAATTGACACCTTTGAATTGTGATGTTGGTGAAGAATATTGAATATACCACGGACTATCAAAAGAATGAACAAATCTGTCTTGGAAGAAGTACAACCAGAATGCTCCTTAGAAGCAACGATGGCAAAACTATGCCTCACACACTTTGGACATGTTATCAGGAGGAATCAGTCCCTGGAGGAGGACAGCATGCTTGGTAAAGTAGAGGGTCAGCAAAAAAGAAGACCCTCAACAAGATGGATTGACTCAGTGGCTGCAACAACAGACTGAAGCATAGCAATGATTGTGAACATGGCGCAGGACTGGGCAGTGTTTCATTCTGTTGTACACAAGGCTCGCTATGAGTCCGAACAACTCGGCCGCTCTACCACCACCAACATACTATTCTTTAAGGGGTCGGGGATCCTGATTTGGATAATACTAGTGTTCTGCCTTCATTACCTAAATTATGCATCATTTATGATAACTAGTTTAATTCTCCTGTCTTTCTCGGTTACAACATGATTGTTTCAAAACAGCTTGTATTGTTGCGTATTCTCAAAATGTGTTGCTAACAAAAAGGTTTCAGATATCAAATGTCAGTCAGTCTAGGATATATGCTAAGCTTCACTTTGAGTTTAGAAAAACAGATAAAGTTATTCCAACTTTGGACAAAATCTAAGAAACTTAGACAAATAGCATAGTTGTTTCTTTTTTTTTTTGGTCTGGAAAATACTTGACGTGATCACCGTTGGAATTTTGATGACCACGACTCTTTCTAAGAGGTACAGAAACTAGTGAGTTAATAAGGTAAATTCAGTATTTAATTTAAAATACTGTCTGTAAATTTTTTTTTCCTATTCGCTTTCAAAGTACTAAATATATATGACACAATTATGTGTGACGAAGAGGAAAATACATATTGTATGATTTTTAAAGGTGGTAATTGCTGAATCACAACATTGTCTGAAATGTATCGTTTGATTGGAATTATGTTTTAATCTTTCTTTTATTTTGGTTTTACTTCTACAGTTTTTGCGTAATGCCCAACAAATTTGGTAGGCCCAGATATGAACAATTTTCTTGGTGAGTGATAGTCACTTGAGCTTATTTTTCCTTTTAAAAAAAATTCTCATTGGAATTTTTTTTTAAATTTTTTTAGCCAAGAAGAAATATAGTATTACTTTTTTGAGAGGTATTCCCCAACATATTTCTCCCTCCCAGATTTAGCGATTACCATGGTGGACCCGGCACCTGGTTACTTTATTTATTTGTTTTTAAGCAGGGTGAAAAGGAAAGCTTTTTGGTTCTATGCACCGCCTCCTGGCTGAGTTCCACATTACAGACTGAGGTCGATTTTAAAGCTGTTTCTTATTTTTAGATTATATTTTTAATTTAGGCTTAAAGCCATATAACTGACAGAAAGCTACTAGCCTATATTGTGTTTGTCATTTTCTTGTAATACCTTCTTTTTTGTTCTGGTTCATTTATTTAAAAAAATTGATCCTGATGCAAACAAACCAGAATCAAAATTATATAATGTTAGGAATTTGGGAATGCATGATTATGAACTTGACATTAACAAAGGACATTATTAATTTTTTTAATTTAATAATTACATTCTGGTTATGTAAGAAAAAGGCCTTTTTTTAAAGATGCATGTTGATGTGTGTAGGAGTAGAACGACATGACATCTGGCATTTGCTTTAGAAGATATTATCAAGAAAATAAATAAAAGAAAAATTGGATACATAAATTAAATGTAACAGAATCTTGAAAAATAATTTATTCAGAGTAATAGGCATTGGAAAAAAAAAAAAAACCATTGCCATGAGTCCATTCTGACTCATAGTGACCCTATAGGACAGAATAGAACTGCCCCTAAGGGGCAGAATGCTACATCTTTCTCCCACAGAGCTGCTGGTGGGTTTGAGTGGAGACAAACTGCCGACCTTTCAGTTAGTAGCCAAGATCTTAAACACTGCGCCACCAGGGCTCCTTAATAGGCGCATGGGGATGCATTAGACTGCAGTTCCACTCTGTCTTATAGGGTCTCTATGAGTCGGAATCAATTCGACAATGGGATTTTTTTATTCACTCTACTTTTGTCTATAGTTGAATCTTTTTTTAGTTAAGTTTAAAAATGTACTTCAATGTGATCATTAGAAAGTGTCTATAAAATAATCCTAACCAGATATAAAATTTATGAACATTTGGTCCTAGAGAAAGTGATCTAACTATTAGTGAAGGTGTGACTATAAAAACACAATCAGCAGAAACAGGATGATAGATTTGGGGGTAATTTAGATAAACCACTAGTTGTAAAATGTCTTGAGCATCAGCCGTTTCCTCAATATCAGTTCACAACTGCAATGTGAAACCTAATCAGAGTGGGAGTGAGCCGTAGAGTAAAAGGCTAGATGTAGAAGAAGAGTGTGTGCCACCTGGTCGTTACAGAGAAGGGAGCTAAAGCAAGAGAGGAAGGGGCTCTACCACAAAGACGTGGAGAACAGTGCCAGGGCCAGGCTGAAACCACTGTGCCCTTCCTCAGATTAATCTTGTTCCAGCATATGCTGATAGATCTCTAAAGTGGCTATTTCTAAAAACAAATTTTTAATTTGTATTCATGCTAGATACTATGGAATTTAAGCATAAACATTGTTTCATGAGATGTATTTAAACAAATCTATGATGACAAAAATCTTCTTGGGGTAACTCTCAAGGGCACCTTAGGACCAAAATCCACTGCAGAAGTAACATTGTTTGAAAAGATGTAGAGACTGATGGTAATAATGGCTACATTTACTAGAGGCTCTCAGGAATACAGTATCGTATATATAACATCAGGAATTACACTAACTACTTTCTCCAGTATTCTAATTCATGCTCACAGTAAACCTATGTATAAAGTCTAATATTAGGGTCTGTTTTCCAGATAAAAAAAAAATGAAGCTTATTGCGTTAGTAATTTGTCCAAGTTTTTCAAACCAGATCTGTTCAAGTCCAACAGCTGAGCTCATAGCCAACAAACTCTACTGCCTCTGGACCAAAAGAACATCAATGGTGAGGATTGTCTCTCCAGTCTCACTAGTCAGCTCTAGTCATGTTGTCTGTTTCCTTTTTAATTTTTTTAAAACAAGTTATTGAATTTAACCACATCGCTGAATCTCATTGTCCATGGTAACTGCTGGTTATTTTTTTGGTTGTAACTGTGCATAGTTAGTCTTTATCTTATTTGCGTCTCTCTTATTTTTCTGTCTTAAGCATTGCCCTCAACTTTTCTTTATTGAATAGCATCAACCTTCCAAAGACCTTTCTCAGGCCACACAAAAGTTTCTCTGTTAGAGTTACTTATCCAAAAATAGCTATAAACAGTTTCTCTTCTTCGATAATAAGTAAGTACATTGATGTAGGAACTACTTTTCAGGATAAAATAGCTTCATTAAAAAAAAAAAAAAACCTTTTACGTCTAAAAGCCTTGTAGGCCTATATCTTGCATAGACCTTAATTAGAGCTATATTTGGAAGAACTTGAGGACATGTTTTAATTAGATAACTTTTAAAATATTTCTTAAACCATGTTACCATCACATATTAGTCCTCAAGTACTGTATTTATGATTTACATATAAGTCAGGAAAATGAGAAATAAATTTCTAGAGCAATAAAGTGAGGGATAATATGAAAAGTTAAAACCTACTTATTTTGTTATCATTGAGTGAAGGTGGGTAAAGGGTATGTAGGACTCTATGTACTATTTTTGCAAGTTCATGTGAGTCTATAATTATCTCCAAATTTAAAAAAAAAAAGTTTATAAATCTGCTTATTTTCCTAAAAATTATAAATTTAAGAGTAAAGAGACTCAGATCAGGAAATTTGAGTTAATGTTTCTTCCCCCACCCCCATAATTCAATCTAAATAACTTAAAGAAAACGACATCCCTAAACAATCTTACATTAGGCCAAGCATGATTTTTTTTTTTTTTTTTAATTAACTACTGAAATGTCCTGAGTTTCTGGGCTGAGAAAGTACACCTGTGAAAAATTTGTGGTAAATTATATTTATATTATCAATGGAAAAGTGTCAAATCGGAGGCACTTGTGTTAGAAGTAAGAATGGTGGGGCCAACACGCATTCCCAGAAAGCAAAAGGTCAGGATGTAAATCATTTGTTCCTGAGAAGAATGTCTCAAGATGTAAACAATGTGTTCCCAGGAAAAATGTGTTCATGACTGCAGCCATATAGAATGAGACCAGATGGGCCATTCATAGATGTTAACTCACTTTCTCCAGGCCAAGTGGCTGACTTTTAAATTTCAAAGGACTTCAAGCTGAAGCTGATTTTATCTACCATCAATGGTTAACCCCCTACCCTTCCTTTGTTCTCTGTGTTTATGACCCCTCTCTCCTCATGCAAGGTGGAGCACTTTGTGATGTACTTAGCACTGCCCAGCTGGAGCTGTATTATTCCTCAATAAAACTTATTTTCTTTGAGTCCTAACAGAGTATGAGATTTTTTTCTTTGACAGTGTTGTTGTTGTTAGGTGCCGCCAGTCAAGTAGGTTCTGGCTCTTAGCGACCCTATGTACAACAGAAGGAAACACTGCCCAGTCATGCGCTGTCCTCACAATCGTTATGCTTGAGCCCATTGTTGCAGCTACTGTGTCAATCCATCTCATTGAAGGTCTTTGACAATATGAAAACATTAAGTTTTTCATGATGAAAGCAGAAATGTTACTTCCATGTAATTAAAAATATAATTTTCAAAAAAGTTATGTGCGTATGTGCATGTGGTACATTTATGTGTGTGTGTTTAGGGGAGAGAGGTAATTTAGAAAATAACTAGAACTGAATACCAGATCAAATATTCAAATGAAATCGTTTGAATGTGAATCAATTTCTCCAGAGAGGAGCTTAAAACAGAACTCCCTGGTGATGACAGTGTTATCTCCATTTCAAATGCAGAGACTAGTTTAATCCTATCCTCTGTTTTAAAAGTATTTGACAAAACTAACAAGGAAAACACTTCGTTTATTTCAAGAGGAAATCTTTTTTTCTGGAAAAGAAAAAGGGCTTGCTAACTGAAGTCAGCCTGGTGTTAAGAGAATGATGAAGTCTTCAGAAATTTTTCCTTTGAAGTTCTCCAATTAAATGTTTATACCTGCTTAATCTTTTAATGTTGGTAAGATCAAGATTTGCCTGATCAACATGGGCAGGAGACTTTGAGGATGGAGAAACTTCTAATGTTAAATCACAATGCTTTGAGGATAGGAATGTCTCATAGGCAAGTAGTTGGTATATTTTTGTGATAACTAGAAGATTAAGAGCAACTGATAAATGTACTTAACGGTCACTTTTGCTAGTGAACCAGCTAAGAGGAAAGGCTTTTTAGTCATACGAAGGTCATGAGAAAAAGCATAGAAAAAGAAAATTGTGTAACTATAGGGCAATGGTTTGGAGGATGGACTTTGGAGGGGGACTGCCTGGTTAAAATCTGTAAACATCATTGGCTGTTTGTCTTGGACAAGTCACCTCACTGCTCCATCTTCTATGTCTTTTACAAAGAAGGATAGCAGTAGCACCTCTGCCCCAGGGTTTTGTAAGTATTAAATGAATTAATATATGTAAAGTGCTTAGAAGACTATCTGGCACATAGCAAGTATCAATAATTGCTACAACATCTTTTTAATGGGGATATTCCCTGTAGCAAGTACTAAACTTTCTGAAGTTATTGTATGCATATGTTAATACTGTAGTTCTTTTATATTCTAAATACCATTATTCAGTTGTCTTTTGCCCTGAAACTATCCTGGTCTACTGAAGGAGTTCTTTCTCTCTTCAAAATAAGACTTAACTAGAAAATTAAGGAAAACAAAAACCAAAAAAAACAAGCCTGCTTCCCTCCTGCTGGTGAAACTCTATTGCATATTTTCTTGTCTTTTACTTTTCTCTGTAGTATTTATCTAGTATTGCTATAAAGTTTACTTGAATGTGAGGTGTTTGACCTCCGAAAT
The DNA here is from genome assembly GCF_000243295.1 of Trichechus manatus latirostris. Classification (NCBI taxonomy): domain Eukaryota; kingdom Metazoa; phylum Chordata; class Mammalia; order Sirenia; family Trichechidae; genus Trichechus; species Trichechus manatus. Next base: position 2,496,187 of record NW_004444170.1, on the reverse strand, counting down.
TTTTGTCCATATTGTTAATATATCTCCAGGCTCAGAGCAAGCACTTAACCAATACTTGTTGAATGAATGTTATTATAAGAAAAAGTGATGCTTTGGACTGAAGAGTTTTTTAGAAGCTTCTGTTATCAGTCTTGAGAGGGGCATAACTTTAACCGTAATCTGAGACATCTTACTCATTTTCTTGTGGTCTACCATCTCATCTCCTTTCTTATATTCAGGCAGTGATAAATCAAGTCCACTCCCCCTTCGTCCCCCCATCTACCTTTTTTGTCGCTGAGCACCCTTCTTACAAAAATACATGTAAGAAAATTAACTGCAGAAGATAAAACTCCAAGCCTTTTATTCAAATCAGTGTCACAAAGTCCTGAATTACATAGAGTTTTTGAAAGACTGACCAGCAATGAGAAGTCTCACAACAGCCTCAAACATACCAAGAGTCCTCAAGAACAGAAAGTTCGACTGTAAGTTTTTAAAATTACTTCATTTTCCATTATATCTTTTGCATATACTGTCATGCCGGCCATTGAGTGAGGAGGATACAGACAACATTTCATTATCTGACAAACATTTATTGAACATACATGATGTGATAGACTCTGGGTGGTTGCTGGAGACACAGAATGAACAAGTAAGATCGGGTTCCTGCCCTCAAAGAAATACCAGTCAGGACAATTCATCTGGTCCAGTACTGTCTCTGTATGATAATGCCTGGAGGTGTGTGTGTGCGCACGTACGTGTGTGTGTGTCTGTGTGTGTGAAAGAGACAGAGTTCAAACTTGTTACTATATGAAGAAAACAAAAAAATAAATACTCTCATGTGATGACCACATACTCTGAAATGAAACCTTTAGAAAGTAGTAGATCCTAATTTCAGTTCCTGCCCCCCACCCCCAGTGAGGGAAGTGTGAGGACTCTCCTTGCCTGTTTGTTAGCATAGCCCTCTCCTGTCTAGCTGGGTTCATCCCACCTTCTTCTGTTAGCTGTGTGCTGCTCCTATCCCGTAGGATGCTTTCTGCTCTGAGATGCCCACTCTTTGCTTCAGGTCCTTTATCATTAAGTCTACTGCGGTTCAAAGTTTAATCTTTCTGTACTCAGTCTTTATGAATCGGTTTTCATGAAGACATTCCTTCCTTCTAATATGTTCAACAAATTGCTGGTTACAGTTATATAAAACCAAATCTAGATCTCGGTCCCTCCCAAACTGGAGCACTAAGAGTTAGCATTCTCTATGAGACCAGGATAATACAGCAGTGTTCAATACCTTCTGGCAAGGAGAATGTTTTACTTAAATGGAAAGCTAGATTATACTACATGGCAAATCAAAACCAAACCATTGCGGTCGAGTCAATTCCAACTCATAGTGACCCTATAGGACAGAGTAGAACTGCCCCATGGGGTTTCCAAGAAGCAGCTGGTGGATTCGAACTGCCAACCTTTTGGTTAGCAGCTGAGCTCTTAACCACTGGGTCACGAGGGCTCCCATACTGTGTGTAGTAGTATGGGAAAAATAGAGGGTTTGGAATGCTGGTGCCTGGATTTTCGTGTTGAAGTTTCTGGAGTCAGCCACTGAATCTGTTGGTTCCTCAGTTTCTTCATCTGCAAAATAGTGATTTGTGAGGAACAAAATAGATAATGTATTTGATAAAAGTGTGTGCACTAAGGAGCCGTAGAAAGATGATTATTACCTTTATGAACAAATTTCCATCCTTTTCAGTTTTTACTGAATCTTATTTGAAACATGAGTTTAGATCATAAAGCTCAATCTGCTTTTAAATTTGACAAGCAGGGCTGTGTCTGTATCTAGGATCAATTGTATAGTAAGTGGGATAGTCAGCTTAAGTGAATTTCAGGAGAAATGGAAGGTTTTCCCTGGGGGGCAAGATAACTCCACTGCTTATTTATGGTGTCTGCTTTTCATGAATATGAGCAAGCCTTTTTTTTCCCCCTTTCTGTAGTGAAAGATACAGTTAAAACTGCAAGTACTCCTGTGAAAAGATAACATAGTATCTTAAATTCTCAAAGAGAAGACGTAACATTCTTCTATCAGAGAGTTCTTGGAGAGTGGATTTTGAGAGTAGACAATGGAGAATCAGTCATGGGGATATATAAAGGAGCAGGAAAAGCTGAAAAAGAAAGGAAATGGGCATAAAAGTGGAGAAGCCAAAGACACAGGTGTGCCAAGGGCCAGCTCAGCATGATCCACCACTTGGGGTGGTCACCATTCTAATCTCTAAATTCCTTTGAAGTCATAGAGCTCATCACCATTTCCTCCCAACATTTTGCTACTTCTCTATATTTCACCTCACACTTTGGTCACCTCATCACAGCATGGGGGAACCAATATATTACAAATTCTGAGTTCTGTTCATTCATTCCCTCAAATAATTGTTTAATGTCTGTTAAGTATCAGGCATTGTGTTAGGTGCTAGGGACACTGTGACAAATGAAACAGGATCCCTTTTCTCTTGAAGCTTGAAGTCTAGCAGAAGAAACAAATATTAGTATGATCAGCTAATGTTAATTGGACACTTACTTTGTGTCGGGCATTGTTGTGAGAAGTTTACCTGCATTAACACCTGTTATCCTCACTGCAACTCCATGAGACAGGTTACTGTTTTCATCATCCCACTACACAGGTGAGGAAACTGAGCCACACAGGGGTTGTACAACTTGCCTAACTTTATATTGCTACTAATCAGAAGAACTCAAGCAGCCTGTGCTCTTCATCTGTTCTGTAGTGTCCCCGTCTGTCTTGGTCATCTAGTGCTGCTAGGAGAGAAATACTACAGGTGGATGTCTTTAACAAAGAGAAATTTATTCTCTCACAGTCTAGGAGGCTAGAAGTCCAAATTCAGGGTGCCAGCTTCAGGGGAGGGCTTCCTCTCTCTGTTAGCTCTGGTGGAAAGTCTTTGTCACCAATCTTCCCAGGCTTAGGAGCTTCTTAGTGCAGGGATCCTGGGTCCAAAGGACATGTTATTCTCCTGGCTCTTGTTTCTTACTGGTATGAGGTCCCCCTGTCTCTCTGCTTGCTTCCCTCATTTATATCTCAAAAGAGACTGAATTAAGACACAACCTAATCTTGTAGATTGAGTCCTGCCTCATTAACGCAACTGCCTCTAATCCTGCCTCATTAACATCATAGAGGTAGGATTTATAAGACAAAGGAAAATCACATCAGATAACAAAATGGTGGACAATCACACAGACTGGGAATTGTGGTCTAGTCATTGATAAACACATTTTTGGGGGACACAATTCAATCCATAACACTGTCTTAAGTAAACAGTCAGCAAATGACCTTAGACATGAATATATAAGCATGCCATGACATGTTTTCTGTTGCTAAAATAGGCTTCAAGTACTTCACTTCAAATGAATAGTCATGCTTTGGTTTGAATATCATTCTTGTTTTTAAAGTATTTTAATATGTAACATACCACTGGGTCTTTACAAAAACTTTATGATGCAGATAGGATAGATTTCTTTTTTTTACCTTCTTATTACTTACAAATTAATATTGTCAAAGAAGGTCTATGAATTACAACATAGTTGCTAAACCTGGATATTGTGTCTTCTGACTTTAAATATGCCCCTCCTCTGTTGATAGTATGTAGTCATAACTCGAATTTTCTGATATTAGTTATGTTAGGTCAACACCAGCTACAAAAGAAGTCTCAGGTATACCTAAAGATTAATCTTTACGAGAAAAGCAACTACAGTGCAGTGAGGGAGTGTGCACTAAACCTTGAAAAGGACTGCCTAAATATGTTAGCTTTTATTATATTTGCAAATCTTGTCATTAGCTTCTATTCTACATATAAAAAGGACAATGTGTTAAATACATTTAATAACTATAAATGTAGATAATTCATAGTTAAGAAAAAAGAAAGTAAAAAAAAGAAAAAGAAAAAACGAAGAAGAAAGTATAAAAAGAAACAATGGAAATAAAATTCCTCCTCCTGGACTCCCAATTGCTAACCTTACAGCCAAAGCATATTAAACACTTGACTTCAAAAGCATACCAATCAGGCGCAGTGACAAGAAATCTCATCAACATACCTACTTTGCATAAACATCCAAGAATCACTCCAGTAGCTGTCCTGCCATGTCAAATAAAGAAAACCCTTTTATTTCCCTTAGTTTTTGTTTTTCACATATTTGTTGAAGTAGACATTAAAATTTATTCTTTCAACTCTCTCAGAATTATTCTTTTAGATACAAATTGATGTGTTGTTATTAGGTGCCTTCAAGTCAGTTCCAACTCAAAGCAACTTCATGTACAACAGAACTAAATGCTGACCAGTCCTGTGTTATCTTCACAGTTATTGCCATGGTTGAGACCACTGTTGCAGCCACTGTCCCAATCCATCTTATTTAGAGGTCTTCCTCTTTTTTGACGACTCTCTGCCAAGCATGATGTCCTTCTCCAGGGACTGGTCCCTCCTGACAACATGTCTGAAGTACATAAGATGAAGTTTCACCATCCTCTCTTCTAAGGAGCATCCCAGTTGTACTTCTTCTGTGACAGATTTGTCTGTTCTTCTGGCAGTCCATGGTATTTCAATATTATTCACCAACACCATAATTCAAAGGCATCAATTCTTCTTTGATCTTCCTTATTCATTATTCAGCTTCTGCATGTATATGATGCGATTGAAAATACCATGGCTTGGGTCAGGCACACCTTATTCCTAAAAGTGACATCTTTGCTTTTTAACACATTAAAGAGTTCTTTTGCAGCACATTTGCCCAATGCAATGCATCATTTAATTTCTTGACTGCTGCTTCCATGGGTGTTGACTGTGGATCCAAGTAAAATGAAATCCTTGACAACTTCAATATTTCTCCATTTATCTTGATGTTGCTTATTGATCCAGTTCTGAAGAATTTTCTTTGTTTATGTTGAGGTGTAATCCACATTGAAGGCTGTGGTCTTTGATCTTCATCAGAAAGTGCTTCTCCAGTCCTCTTCTCTTTCAGAAAGCAAGGTTGTGTTATCTATATATCGCAGTTTTTAAATGAGTCTTCCCCCAATCCTGATGTCGTGTTCTTCTTCATTAGTCCAGGTTCTATTTGCTCAGCCTACAGACTGAATAAATATGGTGAAGGGATACAACCCTGACTCACACTTTTCCTGATTTTAAACCATGCAGTATCCCCTTCTTCTGTTCGAACGACTGTCTCTTGGTCTATATACAGGTTCTGCATAAGCACAAATAAATGTTCTGGAATTCCCATTCTTTCCAATGTTAACCATAATTTGTTATGATCCACACAGTCGAATGCCTTGGCATAGTCAGTAAAACACAGGTAAACTTTTTATTATTATTTTATTATTAGGTGCCATTGAGTCAGTTTCAACTCATAGCAGCTCTATATACAACAGAAGGAAACACTGCCCAGTCCACCACCATCCTCACAATAGTTGCTATGCTTGAGCCCATCATTGCAGCCACTGTGTATTTTGTGTGCCTTCCAGCCTGAGGGGCTCGTCTTCTGGCACTATATCAGACAATGTTCTGCTGATATTCGTAAGATTTTCACTGGCCAGGTTTTCAGAAGTAGACCACTAGGTCTTTCTTCCTAGTCTTAGTCTAGAAGCTCTGCTGAAACCTGTCCACCGTGGGTGACTCTGCTGGTATTTGAAATACTGGTGGCACAGCTTCCAGCATCACAGCAACATGCAGGCCACCACAGTACAGCAAACTGACAGGTGAGAGGTGGTGTGAGTCTATCGGACCCTGGTTACTCCTGATCCATAGTCAACTGGGATATTTACACCTTTTTCTCTTCCTGAAAGCGATGTACTGCATTTCAAGATCATTTGGTTAAAATTAATTTTGCTTTTTCCAGTTTATCCACAAGATACTATCAAGGGACATTGCTACAGATTTCAATATTTACTCTGTGAGATAAGCACAAATAGATTCAGACAATATTTGAGAATAAATTGCAAAAATGCACCACTGATGCCAACTAGCAAAATTAGCCAACCCAAAAAGAGGCATTAGCTGTACCAAACCAGCACTGTTTACCCTGGGCCCAGAAGTTGGCTTGTAAACCTTATATCTCTCCACCATAAACAAAATGAACATATTTCTAGTTTTAACTTACCTGAAGATGGGTTCACAGGGGAAAGGAAAAATAAATATTCCTTATGAAAAACCCCAAAGCAGACCTGATAAAAAACATTCTCTGAGTTTGATAAGGTAGAGAGCATTTAATTAACCTCAAGATAAATCTGTTATACTGAAACATGGCCAAAAATCTGTAGATTTGAAAGTGTTAAGTCTTGGGATTTTGTTAACATTTTTAGAAATTCTTTAAGAACCTTAAAATTTATTTTACCTGTGAATATATATTAGAAACTTTTGAAGAAGTGTCTGTCTAAAAAATCCATTTAGACATAAGGATTCCTCTTACAGAGCAAATCTACCCTGTTGTGAACAGTGGAGTGGCTCCATCTGCACATAACATTTTGAATCCCACTGAGGAGAGGAAGAACTTACTCAGAGTTCTATCTTCTAAATCAGCAGATGTGTAGACGAAATTATAAAGTAATAGAATATAGGACTATAGAAATCTTAAGAGTTCATTTAATCCATGTGTCTGTCTTTAGGCAAGAGCATATCCTGCTTGTCCAAACCAAGGTTCTCTAAGGAGATTCTTTGAGAAGCATAATCAGTACCATTCTGAAGTCATATTCCTTTACATTAACTCCAAATCACAAATCTCGTATCTGAAATCCAAATCCCTTCTGAGGAGCACAGGCCCCTCCCCTTCCATCTGATACCAACTAAAGTCAGAGGTTCTTCACCATTTCTGTGGCATGGACCTCACTGGGTACCTGGTGAAGCACCTATATGAAATAACAATTGTATATATAAAATTACAAATATGGTTTTAAAATACTGTTTAAAAATTATATGCTATTACCATACTTTTAAGCAAATAATGCGCATCTTCTATGTTTTGTTTACCAACCTCGACCTCCCCCGTGAGATATTTTCATAAGTGCTCTATGCTAATTTTTTTACAGCAATACTTGTTCTATTATGATATGAATATAATCTTATGAAAATATCTCTTAGGAAGAGGGTGTGGTTGGCAAACAAGGGTAGAAGGCACGCATTGTTTGGGTAAAAATATGGTATACAGCCTTCTCTTGTAATATATTCAATAATAAGACCTACCATCTAACTGTAATAACTACAATAATTCATAGTTATATATGAAATTGCATTTCCAGATATCTGAAACAATTCTAACATGATATGAAAATATCTCTGATTTCTTTTGGTGACAAAATTAGAGGTACTGATAGTACCAATATGGTTTCTTGCCTGCACTTACGTTTAAAGTTTGCCAAATTTCAACTAGATGTTGGGGGGAAAAAAAGGAGTTCTTTTTCTCACCCAAGTTTGCAAACCTCAGGTGAAGAAACCCTGTTGTTGGTAAAGAAGAGGTGGCCTCTTCCCTCTGTATATGGACTTTTATTTACTAAAAAAAGTTCATGAAATGGCATCTTGGTTAAGGCTATCCGGTGGCAGGTAACAAGCACATAATTCAAACTAACTGCAAATTGGTAAGATGTTTTATTGGGATGATGCTGGGGAAACCTACCAAAGAGGTGTTCCCCAAACAGGCCTCAGAAATAGCAGGATTAGCACAGTTCTGGAAACTTCAGAGGCCAAGGGAGTTTGTGGACCTTCACTCCAGAGTGGTCTTTTAGAACCCAACTTATCTCCAACCCTCCCACTCCTAACTTCCTGTGTCCTCTCTCACACCAATTTTTTTTTTTTTTGATAGAGTGCAGATGAGTGCTTAGGTAAAGAATTCATCCATCATCCAAGTTATCTATTCATGGGAAACAGGGCTTCCCACTAGAAGCCAGACTTTTAGAATGTCACCTCTAGTTTTTGAAGTATATGCTTCACAGGGAAATGAAATTGTCATGACAGTCCTCAAAGTTGTCAATGGCAGATCGCACATTAATGAAAAATGCACAAAAGCTTCTCCTGATATAACCTCGGCCAGGGCACGGTCAGTTAGCTTAATTTTTGTAGACAATCTTGCACTTACAATGTAATAAAATTACTTAGCACATAATTTGGACACATTTTGCACAATGCTTGGTGCTAGGTAAATGCCTAATAAATTTTGTGGGTATAATTAGAAAAAATTTCGCTTGGAGGACAGTATTATCTTTAAAAGGCAACTCTGGGCTTTCATAGTACATTAGATTCCACAATATGAGAAGAAATACTGGATCTGGTCATTAAGAATTTAACTTGTTATGGTAGCTCCTATCATCTAATGTATTTTGTATTTTTATAAGAAAGATTTATTGAATATTGCAAACATTGCTTCCTTGGTTAATTTATATTAAATTAATATTGAAATAATAGAGTGGATGTATGTGTGTACATGTATGTATAAAGAACTTTAATATTATGAGTTATATATAACCTGATCCTGTTACTTGAAAATAATCTGCATATTTTTGTTCTATACGTCATTACATGGCTGTTTTGAGGTTTGGTGAGTTTATGTGCTGTTAGTTTCATAAATACAGATGATTATGAATTTGATGGTATTGTCAAGTCACTTAGCCCATTGCCATCAAGTCAATTCCAACTCATAGCAACGTCGTGTGACAGAGTAGAACTGCCCCACAGGGTTTCCAAAGCTGTGATTGCGGGCAGTTCTACTCAGTCCTATAGGGTTGCTATGAGTCGGAATCAACTTATGGCAAAGGATTTGGTTTAGTTTAATCTTTTCGGAGGCAAACTGCCACATCTTTCTCTTGCTGAGCACCTGGTGGGTTCAAACCGCCAACCTTTTGGTTAGCAGCTGAGTACTTACCCACTATGCCACCAGGGCTCCTTGTCAAGTCACTTAAATACATAGATCTGAATCCCACTAGGAAGAAGGGATAGTTTCTAATTTGAAACACACCTGGCAAAGCTGATTCAGAGAGTTGGAGAACACTGTAATTTTCTGATTTACCTCTCTTTTACATCCTACGTGATATTCAAAATATTACTTGAATTCACTATTTTTAGACAACTTACTCCTCAAACTTGCCTGATCATAAAAATTGCCTAAAATTTCGTTAAGGATTCAAATGCTTAAGCCTTTCTTAAGATCCAGTGAATCAAATCACTAAGGGATGGGGTTGAGAAACCATATTTTTAAAGAGCTGTTCAAGAATGTTTGGGAAACACTGCTGTGGAAAATTCCAGTGATTTCACAGGTGTGGGAGAAGAGCAAGATAAGACGTATTTTATCTGCCAAGACAAATAACCACGGACTTTACCAGTTGGGAAGTTTTCTGTTAATATAACAAAAGCAGAGAAAGCCACAGGATAGCCTATCCTAGTCTAGTCTTGAAAAATAATATCCTCAGCTGATCAGTGGAGACCCAGGGTTCTAAAAAAAATGTGATAAAAAGATAGTCTCACAAGAAAAATAAAGGCCAGTGTAGTACTCTATATATCCAATGGAGTGATTAAAACAAGAAGTGGACAGTTAGAATACATTTATAAGTGGGTTTGGCTACCTCATTTCCAAGTCTCAATGAAAAATAAATATGTGGAGCCCGTGTTCAAAAATTATTATCAATTTGAAGATGGTGATGAAACAGTATTAAATCAAGAGTGGTAGTCTTCTAAACGTGGTGCCCTGTAGACCTGCATAGGTAGCATGCACATGAAGCCAGCCCTGCTTAGACCACACGTAGCTCTCAAAGGATAGATATCCAAAATATGTAAAATAAGTTCTACAAAGTAGTGAGATAAATGCAGACAACTCATTAGACAAATATCAAAGGTTATACACCTTTGGATAGAGATAAATACAGAGCTGTCATTAAGTCAATTCCAACTAATAGTGACTATATATGAAACAGAATGAAACCTTGTCCAGTCCTGTGTCATCCTCACAATTGCCAGCATATTCGAGTGCATCACTGAGGCTGTTGTGCCAATCTATCTCACTGAGGGTCTCCCTCACCCTCATTGGCCCTCTACTTCACCAAACATGATGTCCTTCTTCAGAGATTGATCCCTTCTGATGATGCATTCAAAGCAAGTGTGTCTGACAATGTTCTGTTGTGATCTATAAAGTTTACATTGGCTAATTTTGGGAAGAAGATCACTTGGCCATTCTTTCTTAGTCTGGAAGCTTTGCTGAAATCTGTTCACCATAGATGATGCTGTTAGTATTTGAAATACTGGTGGCATAGCTTCCAGCATCACAGCAACACACAAGCCACCACAGTACGACAAACTGACAAACACGTGGTGGAATTGGGCATAAAACTGTGAAAAATACTCAACCTCATTAATAACCAAGAAATTAACTTTGATCAACAGAAGTATCATTTCATATACATAGAAAAAAAAGAGAAATAAATAAAACTATCAAAATTCTCAGTGTTAACAAGCATATGGAGAAGCTGTAAACTCCTATAAAGTATAGCAGAGAGGTGGAATGTGTAAATTAGTACATTGATTTGGAGAGAGAAATGGGTAATAACAAAATATGTTGATAGGCAGACATTCTGTATAAGAATTTTCACAATTAAGTATCTGCCCAAGATAATATTTTTGACATGTGTTCAAAATTGTCAGAGAACTCATCATAACATTATTTATAATTTAAACAGGAAAAAAAATCAATCTAAATGTCCATCACTAGAGAGATGAATGAATACATTTTGGTATATTAGTACAACAATATACTATGCAGCAGATGAAATAAATGAACTAAATCAATATTGTTAAATCTTGAAAATAATGTTGAATAAAAGCAAGTTGTAAAAGACATACATGATATGGCAAAATCTATGCACACTTTAAAACAAAACAAAATTTTATGTTTAAGTACGGGTACACATAAATACACATACAGGTACACATATAAATACCAGACAAACCAAAAGTTATAAATTTTCAGAATTGGCAGTACAAAAGGAAAGCTCTCTCTTGACTTATATTGTGACAGTCTGAACGGCCCCAGAAAATTGTGCCAAAGAGTTTAGAAAACAAATATACAATAAAAGGAAACACACACATACACACAAAACAACAAACTTCAGGTAACTATCTTGGATTGCAAACAAAGATAAATTTAATGTTCAAACAATCTGATAAAATAACCATTTGGAAAAAAAATACTTTAAAACATAAACTGAGGGGTAAGTTTAGTGAAAATGGAAAACTACATCCTAAGGTCTACTCCTCCATAAAAGCAATGAAAAAATGGGTTAAAAAAATGGTCCGTTTCAACTTTTTTAGAATTCTGGAATTAATCAGAGGCTTGCAGCAACTAAGGGTGGCTTAATCAGGTAAAATGGCTGATATCAGTAAGAAACATGAGTTTCGTGATGTTTTAACATACCCTAGTCTCATACAAGGAGCCCTGGTGTTGCAGTGGTTAAGTACTTGCCTGCTAACCAAAAGATCGGCAGTTGAAACCCACCAGCTGCTCTGCCACAGGAGAAAGATTTGACAATCTGCTTCCATAAAGGTTACAGCCTAGAAAACCCTAAGGGGCAGTTCTATTCTGTCATGTAGTGTCACTAGGAGTCCGAATTAACTCGACAGCGACAAGTTTTTGGTTTTAGTCTCATACCCCACTCCTCAGCTCAGAGGTAGTCTTGAAAACTAACAGCCTGTATTTCCAGTACTGGAGAGAGCATAAAAAGACACGTGCCCTTTCAAAGCTTCAATCCCAAAGAAACGTCTTTATTTGACCTGTCTACTTGTTGTTGTTGTTGGATGCTGTCAAGTCAATTCTGACTCATAGAGACCCGATGTACAACAGAACGAAACACTGCCCGGTCCTTCACCATCCTCACAATCATTGCTATGTTTGAGCCCATTGTTGCAACCACTGTGTCAGTCCTTCTCACTGAAGGTCTTCCTCTTTTTCGCTGACCCTCTACTTTACCAAGCATGATGTCCTTCGGGGACTAGTCCCTCCTGATAACACGTCCAAAATATGTGAGACGAAGCCTTGCCATCCTTACTTCTAAGGGGCATTCTGGCTGAACTTCTTTCAAGAGAGATTTGTTCATTCTTCTGGCAGTCCATGGTATACGCAATATTCTTCACCAACACCATAATTCAAAGGCGTCAACTCTTCTCCGGTCTTCTTTATTCATTGTCCAGCTTTTGCAGGCATATGAGGTGACTGAAAACACCATGGCTTGGGTCAGGCACACCTTAGTCCATAAAGTGACATCTTTGCTTTTTTTTATCACTTTAAAGAAATCTTTTACGGTAGATTTGCCCAATGCAATACATCCTTTGATTTCTTGACCGCTGCTTCCATGGGCATCAAAGTCATTATTTGACCTTTCAGGTGGTTCCTTGGAAACCCTGCTTGAAAGCCGTATCTTTATTTAACCTCACTCCAATTTGCTTAGTGCTAAAGGCCTCTCCTGTTGGGCAGTTCTCAAGCGTTCTAACATCACAGCTCCCTGAGGTTGTGGGTAACAGCTGGGGCAAACAATAACCAAACCAAAATCTTAAACAGAAACCTTGAGAATGGAACTGCATAGGGGCTTTGAAAAGATCTGCTACCTCCCTGGGTATCCAGAAGGCCGTGCATGTGTGCAGGGCTGTGTGCATGCTCACAGAAGACCTGAGATGGGCCTAAGCTCTTGCACCTAACTAACTCACCTTCAGGCTCTACACAAGAAGAAAATGAAAGCTAAGGAAGAGTTGTAAACTGCCTGGCTGAGTGTTGAATGTGTGTCTCAATATTCACACAGAGCCCCTTAAAAAGTACTGAAAGATGGAGGGAACTATCATCCAGTCATTAAGTGACTACTGCACAAATGAATAAACATTCAGTTACTAATCTAGAGATTGGAGATATGAATGTACCCAGAGATACCTCCAAAGAAAAGCCTGGAGATCTACTTCTGTAAGATCACAGCCACTATATATTGTATAGAGTGCAGTTCTACTCTGAAACAAACAAGGTTGCCGTGAGTTAAAATAATCTCAGTGACAACTTTCTATTTTTTTTTTAGGCTAACTCAGTAGAGATTTTAGTGGCTACACATGATAGAGATACAACACTACAGATTAACCCGGAAAAGTCACTGAACAGCAAGCAGCAATAGCAACAATCACTGGGGAGCATAGAGAATCTGATTTCCATAGCTGCCACATTATATTATTTGAAATGTCCAGATTTCAACAAAAATGTATGGCCCGTATACAAGAAACAAACAAACAATAGAAATGCTTGTTGAGGAAGCTCAGAAGGTGGACTTACTTGACAAAGACTTTAAATCAGCTATTTTATGGTGCTGAAGTTTTCTTTGTTCTTCTTACTCTCTTGTGCTGAGTTACTTTTGTTTGTGGATTTTTTTTTTCATTTCTTTTCTTTTTGCTGAGATTTTATGTTTTTCCTCTTTTTTTAATGAGTATGTTTGTTAACTTTCTTTGTGGTTACCATGAATTTTACCCTTGTCTTTCTAAGTTTGAAGCAGTCTACCATTACTTGGTATCGCCTTGCCTTCCTCTCCATTAGAAGGTTCTATACTTATACCGTTTATTCCCTCTTTTATTGTTTTGATGTTGTTGTTATTTACTGATTAACTGCTCTGATTCCCTGTTGTATTTCTTTTG
>NW_004444170.1:2468959-2481718 GCF_000243295.1 Trichechus manatus latirostris | reverse complement strand
CGGGTTGTTTGTGGCACTTACTACAGCCACCAGGGCAGGTAGATAATCAGTGCAGGGCAGGTTCCAGTAGGCTATGCTTGTGCTGCTCGGTGGTGTGATGTCAAGTGCATGGTGCAGGTAGGCAGGATGTAGTGGAGAGATTGTTATGTGTGGAGCTAAGATGGATTTGGGAGAGAGGAGAGAGGAACAGGAGCCAAAAACATACAAACAAACAAAAAAGAATGCTAGAGGAGCTTACCGTTGGAGTGGAGAGATGAGAGACTATGAAATGGAGAAAAAAAGGAAGGGGAAGAGGAAGAAAAGAAAAGAATGAATAAATAAAAATCAGTAAGGTTAAAGAACCACAAAGTTCCCAGGGATCCCACTGGTGCAGCTATGAGGTCTGGGGAAGTCGCTGTCAGGTGTTGCGGTACAGCCTGGCTAGAAGGCGTAGAGGTATACAATGCCAGGTATTCAGGGAACAGAAAGAGAAGGAAGATATAGAGAGATGAGAAACTGAGTAATGATGAAAGACAAAAAGAGAAAAAGAGGGAAAAGAAAACAAAATAATTTAAAAAAACAAGAACAAGAAAAGCCCCCAAAAAACAGAAAAAAAAAAAGAAAAAACCCAACGAAGAAAGAAATGCCCTCAGGGATCGCTCTGCATGTCTGTGCAAGCCGAGGGGGCAGTCTCCTTGCCACGAAGCACCGCTTGGCCAGAAAGGGCTCCCAACTCAAGAAAAGGAAAAGAAAACAAACAACTCAAAACAAACAAACAAACAAAAGCCCCGGGATCCCACCAGTGCGGCAGCCAAGACCGGGAAGCAGCTCCACACTTGAATGGAGCTCCATAGCCCCCCAGGAAGAACCAAAGACAGCGCATGGAGCCAGGTATTTGAGCGAAAGGAGGGGGAGGTTGTTAGAGGTAAGGAAGAAATCACAAGAAGCAGAAAAAAAAAAGCAACACCAGCAGCCAACAAATGGCACTCAGAGAGCCAGCTAGCACGGGCTGGTGGAATCCAAGCGGCTGATGTTTCTTGGACAAGAGACTGTGTCTGCACGAAGCAGGGGGGGCCGATTGTGGGTGAAGAAGGGTAGGGAGTGGGAAAATATATTTCACAAATTCCCGGAGCTCTGCAGCCCCTCAGGAAGAAGCAAAGATGGCGCCTGGAGCCAGGTATTTGAGTGAAAGGAGGGGGAGGTGGTGAGAGGTAAGGAAGAAATCAAAAGAAGCGGAATAAAGTAACACCAGCAGCCAACAAATGGCACTCAGAGAGTGGGCCCGTTCAGGTGTGTGGAATCCAAGCAGCCAGTGTTTCCCGGACAAGAGACTGTGGCTGCAGGAAGCAGAGGAGGCCGAGTGGGGGTGAAGGAGGGTGGGGGGTGGGGAAGCGTATATCGCAAATTACCAGTTGTTTTGTCTCCCACTGGAAGCTCCATGAAGCAAATCAGCTATTTTAAATGTGTTCAAATAACTAAAGGAATTCATGTCTACAAAACCATAGGAAAGTATAAAAATGATGTCTCACCAAATATGTAATGTAAATAAAGAGATAGAAATTATAAAAAATAAAACAAACAAATAGCTATTCTGGAGTTGAATAACACAATGATTGGAATTAAAAATTTATTAGAGAGCTCAAGAGCATACTTTATAAGGCTAAGAAAGAATCATCAAACTTAAAAATAGGTGAATTAAGACTTGCTAATTTGAGGAACAGAAAGAGAAAAAAAATAAGTAGAGCCTAAGAGGCCTGGGGGATCTCATCAAGCACACCAACATATATAGAATGGGAGACCCAGAAGTAGATGAGAGAAAGGGGCATGAAAAAAAAAAAAACTGAAGAAATAATGACCAAAAAAACTTCCCAAATTTGATGAAAAAATCAATCTGCACATCCAAGAAACTTAAGAAACTCTAAGTAAGACAAACAAAGAGATTCACATCTAGACACATCATAATCAAACTCTTGAAAGAGAAAATATATCAGAGATAATCTTGAAAATAGCAGGGAGAAGTGACTAATCACTTACAAGGGCTACATAATAAGATGAACAGCTCATTTCTCATCATAAAACATGGAGGCCAAAGAAAATAAGATGATATATTCAGAGTGTTCAAAAAAAGAAAAAGGTAAACCAAGAATTCTTTATCAAGAAAACAACTACCCTCCAAATATTAACATAAAATTAAGACACTTCTAGAAATTAAGTCAAATCCAAAGAATTTGTTGCATGCACACCTGTCCTAGGAGAAATACCATCAGAAGTCCTTCAGGCTTTCAGGTAGAATGAAAGGACACTAAACTGCAACTTGAATTCACATAAAGAAAGAAAAATCACCAGCAAAATTAACTACATAGGTAAATATAAAAGACAGTAAAAATAATTATTGTTCATAATTTTTTACTAAAATTCATAATACAATAATTATAAATCTAAGTTGATGAGCACACAATATATAAAGATGTAATTTGTGATAACAGTTTCATAAAGGAGAAGGAGGATGGAGCTCTATAGCAGGAAAATTTTTATAAGTTATAGAAATTAAGCTGGTATTAATCTCAACTAAATTGTTATGTTAAGGTGTTAATGGTAATCTTCATATCAACTACTAAGAAAATAACTCAAAATATTTAGAAAAAGAAACTGCAAGTGAATTTAAAAGGTACACTAGAAAATATCTCTTTAACATAAAAGAAGGCAGTAATGGGAAAAATGAAGAATAAAAATGACATAAGATATATAGAAAACAAAGTAAATTGTCAAAGGAAATCACACCTTATCAATAATTACATTAAATATAAATGGGTTAACCTCTTCAATTAAATTGAAGATTGGCATAATGAATTAAAAAAAATCATTCAACCATGTGCTCTCTACAAGAGAGTCACTTTAGTTTCAAAGACACAAATAGGTTAATCATAAAAGAATGAAAAAAGGTATACTAAAAGGTATACTAAAGGGATAAAGGACAATTCAACATTAGTAGTTGGAAATTTCAATACCCCACTTCCAATAATGGGTAGAATAACTGGATAGAATATCAGCTAGGAAACAGTAGACTTTAACAATACTGTGAAACAATGAGACCTAAGATAATTAAGAGATACAACAATAGAATACACATTTATTTTTCCAGGGCACGTGGAATATTCTCCAGGATAGACAATATATTAGGTCATAAATAAGTCTCAATTAATTTAAAAGCACTGAAAGCAAATGAAATATGTTCTCTGACCACATGGAATGGAATTAGAAATCAATAGGAGACGATACTTTGGGAAATTGACAAATAACGTAGAAGTAAAAACAAACAAAAAAATACAATCCTATATAGCCAATGGATCAAAGAAAAAACCTCAAGAAATCTCAGAATACTCTTTGTGAGGAATGAAACAAAAACACCAGATGCCAAAGCTTTTAGGAAGCAATTAAAATAGTGACCAGAGAGAAATTTATGGCTGTAAACACCCACATTAAAAAACAGAAGTATCTCAGAACATCTTCCACCTTAAAAAGCAGAAAAGCAATAACAAATTAAATACAAAAACAAGCAGAAGGAAGGAAATAATAAAGATAGTGCAGAAATAAGTGAAATTGAGAATAGAGAAACAATAGAGAAAAATCAATAAAACCAAAAATTGCTTATTTGAAAACATCTACAAAATTAGCAATATTTTATCTAGACTGACAAAAAAAACAGAAGACTCATTACTAAAATCAAGAATAAAAGAGGTGACCTTACAGGAAAAAAAAAGACTGTAAGGAAATATTATGAACAACTGTATATCAACAAACTAAATAAGCCAGATGGAAAGAACAAATTCTATACAGAAAGACACTGCAGAAAATGACTCTAGACACTTGGAATACACTGTTTAGAAATAAAGCGATTGAGTTAGGAATTTAAACAAACAAACAAAAACTCCTCACAGATTGCATCACATGTGAATTCTTGCAAATGTTTAAAGAAGAATTTATACAAATCCTTTACAAAATCTCCACACTCCCCCTCCCCCCCCAAAAAAAAAAGAGGAGGGAAAAGGGAAAACTTTCTACCTTATTCTATGAGGCCAATATTACCCATATAACAAAACCAGATAAGATATTAGATGAAAAGAAAAAAAAAATCCATTATAAATATAGACACAAAAATGTTCAATAAAACACTAGCAAACTCAGTAAAACAACATATAAAAAGGATTATGCACTATGACCAAGTGAGTTTTATCCCAGGAATGTGTTGTTTAATATACGAATATCAACTAATATAATGCACTGTATTAATAAACAAAACAAAACAAACTTCATGATCATCTCACTAGATGAGATGAAAAATATTTAGCAAAATCCAACACCCTTCCATGATAAAAGAAGTCTACAAACTAGGCATAGATGAGATCATCCTGGACCAGATAAAAGTATCTCTAGAAAACACACAGTTAACATCATACATAATGATTGGGGGAGGGTTAAGTGTGCAAAAATAATACTAGTCACTTACCCTCCTACAATTTGTGTGAACTGAAAAAATAGTTTTGACATTTGCTAGCCAAAACATCAGCTTTACTTAGAGGAACATTGGATTGAAGAATTGGTTTCGATATGGGACAAAATAGGGCTTTCTACGTTATGACCCAAGACTACACCATGCAATCACTCACTCCGGGGAGAGTGTGGATCTTCAGAGATTAAAATATTGCATCCTACTTGCCAAGTCCTTATAATGTGAGGAGGGGAGGGTGAGAAGGAGCCAGTCTGTTAACAGATTAAATCCATCTAAATAGTAATTTTAGAAAAATAAATACTGGAATCATGAATCGGAAAAATATAATGGCTAGTAGTTAATGAGGAGGCAGGATAGAATCCTTGGTACTTGAAAAAAATGAAAAAACAGAATGAAAGTTCTTCTATAGCATTGCTCATATTTTTGGACTGTTTATATTCTGTGTGTGTGTGTGAGTGTGTGTATGTGTGTGTATGAGTGTGTGGATGTGAGTGTGTGTGCATGTCTGTGTGTGTGCACGTGTGTTGGTACAAAGACGTAGAGAGGAAAATCTCTCATCTCCATTTCCCTACTAATTTAGATGATTTCTATTCTGTTTGGTGGTCTATGCTAGAAAATTCTGTTTCTTATGGAAATCATTAGTGTTTAGTATTATGCACTGTGCTACTTTTCTGTGCTCTTTCTTGTTCAGACACCAAAGGTAAATGATCAGGTGTTTTTTCCCCCTCTTTACTGGTGACATTAATACACAAATGAGAACATATAAGTTATAAAGAACAAATATTTATGATCTTAGGATTAAAGTCCTTTCTAGTAATATTAATAATGTCTAAATCACTGGTATCTACTATTTGCCAGGAATTATTCTAAGGAATTAACATTAAAATTTATCTGAATCTTCTCCAGATTGATAATGTTGGATAAAATATCTGCTGGGGAAAAATTTATAAACAATTGGGATAATATCCTACATGCATGACAAAGGGTTAATTCCCTTAATTGGCAAAGATCTCATGGGAATCTGTATGAAAAAGAAACATCCAAATAGAAACTCAGAGTTCACAGTAAGAACAGATAAATGATCAATAAACATACAAGAAGTTGCTAGACTTTGGAAAAATATACATATCTAAAAGATAAGTCAATCCTAACCATTTATCAATTGACAGACATTCCTTGTGAATTGTAGGGAAAACACCACTCTCGTGCACTTCAAGCAAGAAAGTAAATTGGCACAGACAATTTAGAGGACAATTTCCAACAGATAGCTACATTTAAAATGCACATTAAACTTTGAAGAACAATTCCAGTATTAGGGATTTAAATTGTGGATATACTTCTAAAAATCCCAAGATAAGTCAGAAAGAGTTTCCACAGAGCGTTGTTTGTAATAATAAAAAATAAAAGCAGTATAAACGTCTGTCAAGAGTGAAATTGCTTTAAACAAAAACAAAAATAATTCGCCCCTAAGATGGATTATATGACCTATTAATATTTTTTTTTAGAAGTTAGAGGATATGGAAAGATTTTGAAATCATATCAGTAATAAAGTCATTGCACCAAAAATGTGTTTGGCATGAGATGGTATGTATGTGATAATGATCACATACTTACATGAATTTTTCTTTTCTTTTTGAGTAAAACTCCTTGCCTTCGAGTCAATTCCGACTCATAGTGACCCTATAGGACAGAGTAGAACTGCCTCAGATGGTTTCCAAGGCTGTAATCTTTACTGAAGCAGATTGCCACATCTTTCTCGCACAGAGCAGCTGATGGGTTAGAGCTGCCTACCTTTTGGTTAGCAGCCGAGCATTTAACCACTGCACCACTAGGGCTCCTTTCTCATATTATAGATGATTTAAAAATTATTTGCAGAAAACAAGTTTAGTTTCACATAAAAATTGTATTTTCAGATATTCTGAGAAAAACCAGGTCATCTGTCTCAATGGGTTTGCATAACCCCAGAGCTATCACGGAATAATGACGAGCTATTGTTAGAGTGGAGCCCTGGTGGGTAGTGGTTAAGGGCTCAGCTGCTAACCAAAAGATCCGGAGGTCAAATCCACCAGGTGCTTCTTGGAAACCCCCTGTGGCAGTTCTATTCTGTCCTACAGGGTCACTGTGAGTCAGAACCAACTCAACGACACCTAACAACAATCGTTAAATTATACATATGCTCTCCATTCTCCTCGTTCACACTTAATGACCACGGCAGGCATTGAGTATGAATCATCTCGAACGAAGGCAGACATTACAACATGACTGTGTGTGCATGTGTGTGTGTGTGTGTGTGTGTGTGTGTCTGCCTTCGTCCATGCTCCCAAGAAAGGGCACATTACTTGGTTGAGGATGCTTTGTATGCCTCTGTTTATTAGTCACTGAAAACAAATTCGGTATTTCAAAGCCAGGAAAATCAAGAAAAGAAGAAATTACCCTAATTTCAGGGAAATTTCAGAATCTTGGTAAATAACAGAGAATACTGAGCTTTCCTGTTCATCATACGTAATATTTAAATTCTATTTTCCATTGTCCTCCTTATATTTGCACCCTTATCTTACTTGTTTTTCAAATTTGTGACTAAGGAATCAGTCACAACTTAAATACGCACATAATGTAAAAGTCCATTTTAGCGACCATCTCCAGATGTTTTCCAAGTGGGTAACTGGTAGCAAAACTGTTGTTTTCTCTCCATCCCACCTGCTCTGTGGTGAAGCTGCTGTAAGCAATTGGCGACGTGAAAGACAGGCTTCAGAGGAAAATACTCAAGATAACCCGCAAACTGGATAATCAGCTTACCCTGCAAACACACTCAGCTCCCGGTGCATCAAATGATGATCTACAAACATCTAGAGAGAATCATGTATGTTTGAAAATCCAATATCGAAAATGTGCCAAGCAACATGATGGCTTTGCTGATTTACACAATTACTGAGTAAAGGGAAGGCAGCAGATGTCTGTATTTGGGGAAATCATTCACACCTCAAAAACGAGCATCTCTTCATGTTTCTCCACATTAATTCAGATTACTTCATACATTAACTCACCAGCTTGTGGGATGCAAGCTCAATGAGAGACTGATGTAAAAAGTGATGATAAATGAAGCAAAATTAACGCAAGACTTAGAAATCTAGGAACGCTTGAGTCTGGTGTTGATTTACAGATGATGATATACATGAGCATGATAGTCTGTTTTGATCTTGCTGAATCCTAGAATGTTTTTCCCCAATATTCACATAAAGACACATAAAATGAAAGAAAAAAATTCACACTTTTTTTAGTTTACTACATTTTGACAGCTAAGAACCCATTATAATTATTAAAAATACATTCAGTAAATTTAAAAAACATATTAGAGAAGGCAAGACTTGGGAATACTATAGTCATTTTATAAATCTTTAATCAGGAGCCCTGCTGGTGCAGTGGTGAAGTTTTTGGCTGCTAACCGATAGGTTGGTGGTTCAAACCCACCAGCTGGGAGAAAAATGTGGCAGTCTGCTTCCATAAGGATTTACAGCCTTGGAAACCCTTTGGGGCAGTTCTACTCTTTCTTACAGGATCCCTATGATTCTTCAATGAATAAGGAAGACTGGAGAAGAATTGAAGCCGTTGAATTATGGTGTTGGCGAAGAATATTGGATATACCATGGACTGCCAGAAGAAAGAACAAATCTGTCTTAGAAGAACTACAGCCAGAATGCTCATTAGAAGGGAGAATGGCAAGACTTCGTCTCATGAATTTTGGGCATGTTATCAGGAGGGACCAATCCCTGCAGGAGGACTCCATGCTTGGTGAAAAAGAGGAAATCCCTCAACAAGATGGATTGACCCTGTGGCTGCAACAATGGGTTCAAGCATAACAACCGTTGTGAGGATGGTGCAGGACCGGACAGTGTTTCATTCTGCTGTACATAGGGTCGCTGTAAGTTGGAACCAACTCAACGGCCCTTAACAACAACATGCATCTGAATCAACTTCGTGGCAGTGGGTTTGGTTTGAGTTTAATCAGGACAAACTTCACGAAAGGTTACTATGATGATTAACTTTGTTGTTGTTGTTAGGTGCCATTAAGTTGATTTCTACTCACAGCGACCATATAGAACAGAGCAGAACTGCCCTATAGGGTTTTCTAGGCTGCAGTCTTTACAGGAGGGAGCGGATCCACAGGTCCTTTCTCCCATGGAGGGGCTGGTGTGTTCCAACTGCGGAACTTTCCGAGCACTTAACCATTGCGCCACCAGGAGTACTTTAATTAACTTTAGCACTTTCCAGTTTCACAATCCACTGTCATTTATATTATATTATCTTGCTTGATTTACATAAAACCTGAGACATTGTGATGCTATTGTCCTTACTTTACCTGAGGAAAGCAGGCTTGGCAAAGTTCAGTGCCTAGTCCAAGCGGATCATCGAAAATTCAACAGAAAATCAAGCCCCTCTTGCCAATTTCACATTCCTACTCTTTCCACATTACCTACGACTCCCACCTAAGGAGGAGCCCTGGTGTCCTAACAGTTAAGCACTGAGCTGTTAACCTAAAGGTCAGCTATTCGAACCCACCAGCTGCTTGGCGATGAAAGATGTGGCAATCAGCTTCCATGAAGATTACAGCCTTGGAAACCCTATGGGACAGTTCTGCTGTCTCCTGTGAGTCAGAATTGACTCCATAGCACAGAACAACAACAACCCATCTAAGGAGTCCCTGGGTGGTGCGAACGGTTAAGCTCTAGACTACTAGCTGAAGGTTGGCAATTCAAACCAACCATAGGCACCTGGGAAGACAGGCCTGGGGATCTACCCCTAAAAGGTCACAGCCTTGACTAGAGAGCAACAAACAACAAGAATACTCCTCCCACCAGGTACGTTCAACTCAACAAAGATCCTGCGGTATGATCTGAGGCTCATCTGCGAAAGCTTTGGATTCAAAAATCTCTCCTGCGCCTGACCTTTTATGGCTTCTTGTTCTGAAAACAATACTGTATGTTCATTTGAACTTGATTTTATCTCATTCCATAGGTAACACCACACAGAAAAACCCCAACCATGTGCAAAACATTGACATATAGTAAAAAATAAAACAAAAACAAAAACTTTAAATCCCCCCAATACAGCTTAGTTTACAAAATACATACATATACATGACTGCATTTTATAGTCACAGCAATACTGTGTGAAGCAGGCAGGGCCGGTGTTGTTATCTTGTCTGGAGATTTTTACAGTCTAATGGAGGAGATAACACTTTAACAGGGCCCAGATACAATCTACTCTAAATTCTATTTTACCCTAAATGGCACTCCTGCTTTCTTTGTATTCATTTCTTTACTCTTGATTGACCAGGTTCTAATTATCTTACACTGAGTTGGAATAAACCTAGAATCATTCTGTAACACATTTCTAGGATTTGAACCAGGAGAGGTTAATGGACATTTTGGACATGTAATGCTTCGTTGATCATTTACCTGACACCTATCCAGGCCATTGTAAACCGTATAAAATTTGCATTATATTCACAGAATTTCCATATTTCAGTTATAAAGATTGATTTATCAAGGTGGAATGTTTAATTGAATGAATTAATTTTCCAGTGTCTACTGTGTGCGATCTGCTTCTGTAAAAGATTATAGCGAAGAAAACCCTATGGGGCAGAGCCCCTCTGTAACACACGAGGTTGCCAGGAGTAGGAAACAAACTGAAGGCAGCAGGTTTGGTTTGAGTTTCCGGTGTGCTGAGCAATGTGCTAGACGCTCAAGGTGGTATTAGGAAGAAAGCTGTAGTTCATAAAATGACCTCAGTTCAAATCACCTCATTGTTTCACCCTTGTGATTTTATGTGAATAAATTTTGTTTTATTAACAGGATCAAAAATTTAAAACTATAGATATTTATATTTTAGGAAGGATAAAGTGGCATCCTTTGGTCATACAAAAGGTAAATGTTCTTAGATGCTAGGGCAATGGTTGGCGGTTCAAGTCCACTCAAAGCCACCTCGAAAGAAAGGCTTGGAGATCTACTTCTGAAAAATCTGCCATTGCAAGCCCTGTGGAGAACAGCTCTACTCTGACACATGTGGAGTCACCATGAGTAGGAATCAACTTGACAGTAACTGGTTTGGTTTTTGGTTTTGAAGGTGACAGTAAAGTTGTTTCTGTTTAGAATTGTGTAAGAGTTAAGCCCCCACAATGAAAAGCTTATGCTAATAAGAATAATTTTTTGGTGGCTCTTATTTTGCCATGAGTGTCCTTGTTTATTAGTAGTCCACTGATGCTATTTGCAATATGAGATACTCTTGTTAAAATAAATTCCACGTGATTAAATTGCTATTTCATTTTTTTAGTGTAATCATTTTTTTCTATTTTCTTAGATTTTGTAGGCTTTATAGGGGAACATTACATTTTTTATGCGTCTACAATGAAAAATAGTTTGTATTAAACTTACATTAACTTTGCCCATTTCAGCTTTGCTTAAATGCGTAACACGGTTGAAAAGAGAGTGCTTAACATTTGAAGTCTGAAACCCTATTTGTAAATGTAGATATCTGAGTTCATTTTAATTTCCATTGTTCTGACTTAGCTTGACTTTTCCTTTCCAGATCAGGTCCCTGAAGTGAGGTTTACGGTTTCCTGGTTCAGCTGATTTCCAGACATTTGAACAGAGAAATCTAGCTGGCTAAGCATGAAGTGTATTTTTCCCTCTGCACATGTATCTTAAAAAATGAAAATATTTCCTTCTAGTTTAATTCCCTTTCACTTCACATCCCCCATCTTCTTCTCTTTGCCCTATACATAAAAAAGAAATATTTTTAAAATTTTTCTTATTCATTCCCCCCAACCCACAAATGCTTTCCATAACTGTCTATTCTCTTACGGACTAACTACCCTAGATCTTCCCTATTGTGGTACCTACTTAACATTGCAATCAATCAGGGGTATCGTCCTAAAACAAGTTTCACGTTGCATTCGTTGTGCTCAAGAACCTTCTGTGGCTCCCTATTGCCTCCGTCCACTGTCTATGTTGCTGTTGTGTGCTATCGACTTGATTCTGACTCATTGCGACCCTATAGGACAGAGTAGAACGCTCCATAAGATTTCCTAGGCTGTATCTTTACGAGAGAAGATTGCCAGGTCTTTTCCTCATGGAGTTGGAAAAAAATCTTTCAGTTCGACCTTTCAGTTAGGAGCCAAGTTCTTTAACCACTGTGCCACCAGGGCTCCTTCCACTGTCTGCATTTATTCCCTACTCTCATCTCTCTCTCTAATAACTCACCCTTATTTTCCACAGAGTCTCAACAGACTCCCTTTTACTCAAACCAGTTTCCTCATCATCCTTTTGTTTCATTTTATTTCGTTCACTAGAATCCCTCCCCTTTCCTATTAACTTAATTCTTTCTTTCTCTCCCAACCATCCACACACACCTTCTAAAAATAATTTTTGAAGTTTAAAAACTGAGTTTAAAAAGTTAACATTCAGAGAGTTCAGGCAAAATGGTGCTCTAGGTAGAAGCACCACACCGTCCTTCCACAGCAAAGATCCGAAAAACTAAGCCAAACGGAGAATACAAAAATCCTGAAATCCTAAAACATCAAATGACGAGATGAAGAACTCAGCCAAGCACCAAATGGAGTGAGAAAACTGACAGAGAATGGAGAGCGAGGAGAGATTCACGCAGAGGTCCCCTACCAGCTAACACAGCGCGGATCCGCCATCTTGGACTCCTATCGGAGACCAGCAAACAGGGGGTGTGAGAAAGCAGCCTCACAGAGCATCCAGCAGGAGACAAAACAACCGGTAATTTGCAGTGTGCACTTTCCAACCCCCCACCCTTCTTCACCCTGACTCGGACTCCTCTGCTTCCCCCGGCCACAGTCTCTTGTCCAGAAACACCAGCCCACACTAGCTGGCTCTCTGAGTGCCATTTGTTGGCTGCTAGTG
This sequence comes from Trichechus manatus latirostris, assembly GCF_000243295.1. Lineage (NCBI taxonomy): Eukaryota > Metazoa > Chordata > Mammalia > Sirenia > Trichechidae > Trichechus > Trichechus manatus. Next base: position 2,469,304 of record NW_004444170.1, on the reverse strand, counting down.
TTCCTTTTTTTTTTTTTTTCTGCTTCTTTTGATTTCTTACTTGCCTCTCGCCACCTCCCCCTCCCTTCGCTCAAGTACCTGGCTACGTGCGCCATCTTTGCTTCTTCCTGAAGGGCTGCGGAGCTCCATTCGACTGTGGAGCTGCTTCCCAGTTTGGGCTGCTGCACTGGTGGGATCCCGGGGCTTTTGTTCGCTAGTTTGTTTTGAATTGTTTGTTTGTTTTCTTTTCCTTTTCTTGAGTTGAGGGCCCTTTCTGGCCAGGCGGAGCTGCGTGGCAGGGAGACTCCCCTTTGGCTTCCACAGACGTGCAGAGGGATCCCTGAGGACATTTCTTTTTACATTGTT
>NW_004444170.1:2432667-2461993 GCF_000243295.1 Trichechus manatus latirostris | reverse complement strand
ACACAAGGTTGAGTAAGGATATTGTTGATGTGTTGTGAGATTGTTAACCATTGTCATAGGGCAACATTTGTAGTAACTGTTAAATGGGAAACTATTTTGTTCTGTAAGCCTTCATCTTAAGTGAGAATAACAGCACAATTTGAAGAGTGTAGTCAATGTCACTGAACTGTGCATGTAGAAATTTTTGAGATGGTGTATCTTTGGCTATGTGTATTTTCACCAAAAAAAAAGTTGAGAAGTTAGAGGGTTGATATGTTGTGGTGTTGTTAACCAATGTCATAAAACAACATGTGTACTTCTGTTTCATGAGAAAGTATTTGTTCTGTAAGCCTTCACCGGAAGTACAATAAAAAAAAAAAAGAAAGAAAGAAAAAGTTAAAATTCAACACTGTGGATTTCAGAAGGCATATACACTTGCAAGGAGCCCTTGTGGCGCAGTGGTTAAGCACTTGGCTGCTAACCAAAAGGTCGCCAGTTGAAATCCACCAGCCACTCATTGGAAACCCTATGGGACAGTTCTACTCTGTCCTATAAGGTCGCTGTGAGTCGGAATCGATTTGATGGCAACAGCTTTATGCACTTGCAGATATAGCCTGAACATTATTTTGCTCTTCTGTCTTAGCTACATGTCCTCTTGTCTGCACTTAGCCATTGGCATGCTGAGATGGCAGTGCTAAGACTTCACATTCATGCTTTGTGGATGTTGCAGAGATAATAAATGTATCTGGCCACTGCCTTTTCAACTCTTAGCTGTAAAGCTAAACTCCTCATAATAGCTTCAAAGGCTGTTTATAGACTGACTCTACCTTACTTCATCAATTTTATTTATAAACTCCTAAGGACCCAACACTAATCCAGTGCCCTTCCACTTCCACTCCGCTGTTACTTCCTTATCCCTGCCCTTCCCTCCCTTCCCTGCCCTTATTATTTTCTCTTCTCTGCTTTGCCTTTCCTCATTTTTACCCTCTCCCTTGCCGTCTTCTTATTATCATTGTCCTAGTTCATGGCTGCATCTTCTCTCCTAGACTATTTCCAAGGTCTTCCTGTTTCTAGTCTTCCATCTTGCACTGGGCCTTACACACCAACACGCAAATTGGATCCTGCTCATCTATACGCCTATAGGTCTTACCATATCTTTTAGGACAAAAGAAAAGCTTTTTTGATGGCACATAGTGCTGCAAATCATGACTTTCTCCTGAGTTCCCAACTTCATTTTCTATCACACTCCATATCACATTTTCTGCTCCTTTCCTACCGCTGCTCTGAAGATACCTAGATACCTGGATTTCCCATGAGGATCCTGCGAATCTTCGGCCTCTCACATGGTGTAAGTGTTTTCCTTCTCCCACGCCACAAGCATCATTTTTTTGTTTATTCAAATTCCCATATTGTTGTAAAAATACAGCTACCATAACACTTGCCAATTCAACATTTTTCATGCATACAATTCAGTGACACCAATTATATCACTCATTCTGTACAACTATCACCAATGTCCACTGGCAAATTTTCCATCACCATTAACAGAAACTCAGTGCTTCCTAAACAATTGTTTCCCCTCCCTCCCTCCTTCCCCTGATAACCACAATTAAACTCTGATCTTAAAGATAGGGAGTTTTCCTCCTTAATCCTCATAGCTACTTCCAGACGATTGTTTCCCATTCCTCCCTTAATACCCTCTTTTCCTGTGAAGCACACGCAATAAGTCTATGCTACCAATACTCGTGTTTTACAGAGTTACTCGCCACCCACTTCATTACACTCCCTCACCATTAAATGTTATAAAATCTGACCTGCTGTCTTTAGTGGTAACATCACTACTGCTGCTGTAATTCTTGACGAAGTCAGTAGCCATGAAGACAATTTATCTCACCCCCAGGCTTTTCAGTTCCTTGAACTTCTCACTTCCATTTATTTTGTCTTCCATTATACTCTGACTTCCCATTCCCCTGGTTATAACCTGTGTTGCAATGGTATGACCTTCCCAATTTCAACTAAAAGTATCACCTTCCCTGACCACGACTTTCTGTCTTCTCATAGTTTTTCAAGTATCCTGATTTGAACGATTCTTTAATTCCACTCAAGCTTTCAATTCTGAAACATTAAAACAATCATATATTCTACACTCAGCATCTCACTCAAATACTTATTAGCCATTGCACCCAATTTTGACAACATGGTCCAGCGTTTTCAGGACCCCACCACCACCATTTTTACACACTTTCAACTCCCTTAATCTCCATTCCCTAATGCTTATTAAATCTAAACCTTCCTATTCTGCATCAGTCAAAATACCTGAAAACAGCTAGAGAAAAATATACAACTGTACTGATGGTCTCATTTTACATTTATGACTACAAAATTCACATGGGCTCTCACTATCTGACAATTCTACCAAGTTTTTCTAGTCTGTTACCTTTTAAATAACTATTTCATACCTTTTCTGTCTTCAAATGCCAACACTCTCTCTTATTTGATGAACTTACTTCTTCTTTGAGAAAATAGAAAATCATCATTAGATAACCTGTCACACTTTGACACCTGTCTACTCAGCCTTCCTCATATTATATGGAATTCACTCTCCATGTCCCTCTTTAAAAACAACCTGTTCACTTGTACATTGGGTCTTATCCCATCTCTCCTACTCAAGACATGTGTTCCTTTTCTGAACCATCATTAATGATTGATGCTTCTGTATAGGGGGTTTTACAGTGATTTTTCCCTTCTCATTGTATTTTTGTTTAATGTTAACAAGGTGAATAAAATACTTCTGAAAGAAAGGACAGAAACTAGAGAACTATCAGAAAGTCCAAGGGATAATCAAAGAACAGTTAGGAAAGCATGACTGGTCTTAATTAGTCACTAATCCAGGGAGTCTAGAGAGGCAAATCCAAATCCAGCTTCTTCAGAGTCAGATCTTCTCCCTGGTCCCATGTTACCTGTACAGTAATTTCCCCTTATCCGTGCTTTTGCTTTCTGGGGTTTCAGTTACCTGAGGTCAACTAAGGTCCAAATAGGTTAAATGAGTACATAGAACCAAAACAGGTTGCCATCCAGTTGATTCTGACTCATAGCAACCCTATAGGACAGAGTAAGACGGCCTCACGGAGTTTCCAAGGAGCAGCTGGTGGATTCGAAATGCCACCTTTTGGTTAGCAGCCGAGCTCTTAACCACTGCACCACCAGGGCTCCATCTTAACATCTCTTCACAGGCAATCAAACTTAGTACACAGTGTGATGAAATTTCATGCCATCCCACTCTGTCATTCACATAATTTTATTGCAGTATATTGTTATAATTGTTCTATTTTGTTATTAGTTATTGTGGCTAATCTCTTACTATGCTTAATTTATAAATTAAAACACTATCATAGTACGTATGTATAGGACAAATCATAGTATACATAGGGTCCAATACTATCCGTGTTTTAGGTATCCACAGAAGGTCTTGGAACATATCCACCAGGGATAATGGGGGACTATTATAAGTCTTAGTTCTACTGCAGCTTGACCAAAAGCTGCAGCCTGTACTGGAAGGAACCACAATGAGCTGAATCTGCCAGAAATCTATTTGCGAGGAAACACATTTTAAGGAAAGTGGTTCCCAATCTAGGTGCATATTAAGAACACTCGGGGACTATGAAAACATATTTCAGCCCAGGTCCTATCCCCTAACAATTAAAGTAGAATATCTTAGGGTGATATTTTTCGTAAGCTCCTCAGATGATTCTAATGTTCAGCCAGAGTTGAGAATCACTGTCCTAAGCAAAGAGTGAGGCAGATGTAACAGAACTGACTTAGCCTTCATCAGCTAAACGTGTAAGTAATTCTTAGGTGAGATTTTGTCCACCATTTTACTTTATCTCTAGACCCAAGTCTCCACTGGACTCTTGGTTAAATCCTACATCGGTCTGAGAAACTAGTTTAAGTTGTTTCAGACGAGTAGACAGTGATGAGTGTGGTTAATGGATGGTTTGAAGAGATTGGGGAAGGGAGAATTCTACGCACCTAACATGACAATGTTTTGTTTCATTTCAGGAACGTGGTAGAGAAGTGTTTACATTACTCTGACAGGATTGCCTGAGAAACTAGCATGGAACCTCTATAGATGAATGGAACTGAGGTAATAAAATCAGCTCTGTGGGACACGGAGGCTTTGAGTCATCTGAAGTAGTGTGGATGGTCTAGGTGATTTCAAATTATATTTCTCCTGAGGAGCTCTCGTTACTCAGTGAACAACGTGAAGCAGCTTCCCAGATGAGTAAGTGCTTGGGCTGTTACTGCTCCTGAGGTGGGATAGACAGTTTGTGGTGATAGACAATTCCTGACATTGGATCCAGAAGTTCTCTTAAATTTCCAAATTTTTAAGCATTTATCATTTGAATAAAACACTGCTGCTTAAATTAAATCTGACTAAAACACTGCTGTTTAAATTAAATCTGACTAATATTTACCCACTGCTGTTGAGTCCAAAAGTCAGAATTGACTCGGTGGCAACTATTTTTTTTTAAATAGGATAGAGTAGAACTGCTCCATAGGGTTTCCAAGGAGTGGCTGGTGGATTCGAACTGCTCACCTTTTGGTTAGCATCCGAGCTCTTAAACACTGTGCCACCAGGGCTACAACTAGTGGTCAAATCTCTTTGAAGTGTTAAAAAGCAAAGATATCACCTTGAGGACTAAGGTACGCCTGACCAAAGCTATGGTATTTTCAATTGCCTCATATACATGCAAAAACGGGACAATGAATAAGGAAGACTGAAAAAGAATTGATACCTTTGAATCATGGTGTTGGTGAAGTCTATTAAAAATATCATGGACTGACAGAATGAACAAATCTGTCTTGGTAGAAGTACAGCCAGAATGCTCCTTAGAAGCAAGGCTGGTGAGACTTTGTCTCACATACTTTGAATATGTTATCAGGAGGGTCCAGTCCCTGGAGAAGGACATCATGCTTGGTAAAGTAGAGGGTCAAGAAAAAAGAGGAAGACCCTCAATGAGATGCATTGACACAGTGGCTGCAACAATGGGGTCAAGCATAACAATGATTGTGAGTATGGCTCAGGACCAGGCAGTGTTTCGTTCTGTTGTATATAGGGTGGCTATGAGTCAGAACCAACTGGACTGCATCTGACAACAAGAAGAAAAAATGTTTAATTTGCTGCTGCCTACCAAACTGCAAAACATTGGGGAGCGTCTACAAATAAAAAGTAAAGAGCTGCTTCACAGTTGAGAGTCTTTAAGGCATTGGAGAGATGCAATACTGTTTGGGTACATCTCGTCAAGAGTATACCACAGAGAAGGGAGTCAGACGTTCCCCCCATAACTGGCAAGTGAACACACTAGCTCTCAGGCACTTAAGGATTCCTGTGCTTCAGTTGTTGTGGGAGAAAGAACCAGGAAAAAGGGCAACCAGCTGGGCAGCAACAAAATCTCTGAGGATCTGAAGCAGGAGTTCTCAACCTTGGCTGCAATATAGAATCACCTGGATATTTTATAAAAATTCTGATACCCAGATAACACTCAATTAAATGAAATCAACAATTAAATCAGAATCTCTGGGTGATGAAGGCAAGGCATCAGTATTTTATAAAGCTCCTCACATAAATCCAATATTCAGTCCAGGATGATGACTATATTCTCAAACATGGTAGGAACAAATTGCAATCATGATGAGAGTTAACCAAGTTTTAGACTTGATTTTTACATAATGGCAAAATGTATATTTAGTCCATCTCCAGTGATATACCTGTGCTTAATATGGAAACACATAACAACAAACCTCTCTCTCTGGTAACTACTGATCAGTTTTTGTTTGCTTGTTTGTTTGTTTGTGGTTCACATGGGAAGCCTGCATTTCTTGACCACAGGACAGATCATCAGACTGCTGATGGTGACCTGAAATCAGCAAGCCCAGTCAGTGCAAATCTGCAATGAAATAATGCATGACTTAGTGGTATCTCTCAGGAGTAAGTAATTTCTTTCATCATTTACATTTTAAAATTCTCCCTAAGAAGTTAATAAATGCTACAAAAGTATACCAGAAATCCCTGATGTTGAAAATAAAATTAGAGGTATATAATTTTATTAAGCAGAAGACATATTCTTCTCATACACACAGTAAAAGTTGAACCAATTTGTAGAGAATATAAATATGAAGAGGCATCAAATTATTAGCTGTCCAGGAAGATCTCTCCTAACCCTAGGAGGTGGCTGTAGCTGGTGAAGTGGGAGTGATGCCAGGTAGACTCAGTAATGGCCAGGGGAGATAAGCAGAAGAAAAGGAAAAGGCATGGAAGCTGCCGAAGGTAACCATGCCAATGGTGGGATTTACTCAAACTTTTTGGAATCTGTGGGACATTCTTGGACAGAACTGAAGCCCCACATGAACAGCTTATGACAAAAGACAGTAAGAGTGGATTTTCACTGATGTAGCCACATTTGAGCTGTCAATCTGACAGTGTCTGTGGTGATGAACACACTTGGAGTGGATTGCATCTGATTGGGAGTTGAGAGTACCTTGGTTGCATGTGGACACAGCTGCTAGAGCAAAAGTGAGTAAGCTGAGGATATAAGTGCAGTCTGACAATTGTTACACCTTGCTCAAAAGCCTCCTTCCACCTGGGAACCAAATCATGAGTGTGGGCACTGGCTTTCTTTTTTGTTTAATATCCCATAAACGAGCATTTCGGGATAATATTTTAATTTTTCTGTCTTCTAAAAATAAACCATGAAAAAAGTAGGGACCCTCAAACCTTTCTGGATGCCCAAACCTCTCCTGATGCCAACGCAGACCTAAATGACCTCAGAGTTGTGCCTCTATTATCTTAAAGTCCATTGAAAACGGACAGCGTTTCCAAATGCTTTCTCTAGTCTGTTTCAGAGTTTAGCTACTTTATACTCAGGATCCTCTCTGTCAAAGTTAATGATCCATTGTTATGTACTCTAAACCAGTTTGTCCTGTTCTCTGCTCAGCATATAAAACAAAAACCGTGTCTCCATTTTCTCTGCCAATATTGCACAAAATTTATCAATAAGTATTAGCCATAAAAAGGAGTTTTGATCAAATGAGTTTGGTAAATACGAAGTTAAGCAAAGTTAAACAGATCTCTTTATGGACCTACTAACACATTTAAATTATTAATATGCATTGTAAAACACCGAGGGGTGTACAGTAGTAACTATCCCTCAGGGTCATTGCACCTTGGAACCCGAAGACTGTTTATAAAGTTGACAAACATTTTAATATATTTAAGAAATCCATCCTTCTCTTCATTTATATTCCATGAACATTTCTTTCATGCCATATTCAGAGCTGAACTAGCTGTTTATGACACATTTACGTTAGAGGGGATGTTTAAACACATAGGCTGATCTTTTTTGGCTTGGAAGATTAGTGGTCATGTAAGTTCCATAGGTTTTGTCTATCAACATTTTTATTCTAAACCCCCTCTTGCCCTGCTGGTATGTTCTGGACGGAGACAATATCATGCTGGGACTTGTTAACTGTTAACATCCTTAGCTCTCAGTGGAAGCAACCGAAAACATATGATTTAAGGCCACAAATGGTGGAGTTAGCAGGACAATGGAAGTTAGGCTAAAAGAATTGTAGGATGAGAGAATGAAAAGTTGTTCAGAGTATTAAGATTAAGCAGGAGCCAGTACAATGGGACGAAGGTTTTAGGAAATGATGACAGAAACATAGCTCTCTATTTCCTGCTTCTTGTTCCCAGCCCTACTTATATAGTAAATTGGAATGGACAGCAGAGAATCAAAAGTAAAATCAAAGGAGAGGGTTAAACATTTAACATGCTGTCAATAAATATTGAAGATGCACAGAGAAGGAAGAGCTGACATAGCAGTTGTCACCCAGCCAAGGATGATGGGGCTATGAGCCCTGAAAGTGAGGTGCATTCCTTCTGGCTTTCCCCAAGCTTGCTTACACGATTACCTGGCCGTCTGGAAGCATTCAGTTTACCAACTCTCCCTTCAGGCGAGAACAACCCGCTTTCAGCAACTAGTTTGTTCAGGCAAACATATCAACTGGGGTGTTGAAATCTGCTCCGACCACATGTGAGTGCGTTATATCCAGACAGGAATTACTCTATTCCCATATCATTGTGGCGTTCATAGTTAGTAAAATCATTATTGCTTACGAATTACCTTTTAGATTACAAGGTGAAAATTGATCTGTTTTAATGCACAATCTTACTTAGAATTTACTACATCTGTATTATATCAAGTTCTAATTAAGATTGTATATATGTATGTGTGTGTGTTGGTGTGTATGTATATATGTGTATATATATGCATACACACACACATATATTTATATCACAAAATTCCTAGGATCTATGGACTACAATCTAAATGACTTCTTCAGTAAGCATTAGTGTAAATTCAATATCATGCCTAAGAATTTAGAGCAGTAATAAGTCAATTTAAGGCCACTAAAAATCAAACATGCTAACAATTGTAACAAAATGTATCTTATTTACATACAAAAATGGAAATGATAAACTGCATTAAACTGTATTTTATAATCAGTGGACTAAATCCAGAGCATTATTAAGTGTGAATAGATTCTAACAATTTAGGAATTGAAAATGAACTAAAAAAGAAATCCATTGCCATCGAGTCGATTTCAACTCATAGCAACACTATAGGACAGAGTAGAACTGCCCCATAGAGTTTCTAAGGCTATAAATCTTTAGGGAAGCAGACTGCCATATTTTTCTCCCATGGAACGGCTGGTGGGTTCAAACCACCGACCTTTTAATTAAGCAGCCAAACACTTTAACCACGGTGCCACCAGGAGGTATAATTGGTGATAATATAGTCTGGCTTATCTGGAAATTATTGTTGATTTAGTGAGAAAGGAATATTTATTTTTCAGTTTTTAGTTTTCTAGGTGAATAGTGTGATGGAGAGTTATGCCTGGCACATGAGGCTGGCTCAGTAGTTTCCTTCCCCAATTATGCAGTCTTTTTTATTCCACAGCATACCATGGGTGTTACTGACAATTTATGCCTGTATCCATTACAGATAGACTCTTCTCTCTGTTACATGTGTGAGAGATTGCAATTAGGCTTAAGATCTTTGTGATTATTATTATTATTTAATTAGAATGACAGGTAGTAAAAATGTTGCCACTACACGTTTCACAGCCAAACACTGGTCCTTCACTTTTGAGACTGTTTGAAATCTTCCAGTCTCATTGGGTATACAGAGATGTACAGTCCACATGCACACAACCTGTGCAGTGGAACAAGACCCCCTGCTGGGAAGGGCCGCATGCCTGGTTTAGTGCTCTGAAGTCACCATCTTGAAATTTTTAATAATTTTTGAACTAGATGACCTGTGTTTTCATTTAGCATGGGGACCCACAGATTAGGTAGCTGGTCCTGAGTCTCTTCTATCTTCCTCTCCTGGGCTATTCCCACACTGAAACAATGAATCTTCCTGGTTATTTCTCCATTTAACTTATAAATGAGCCTGCTCAGAATTCCGTGTTCCAGCCAGGCTGAATTACATTTACTTTTCTTAAAAGTCTTCCCTCTTTTCCTCTTCAGCTATACACATGCTGGTACTTCTGCCTCAAACATTTTTTTTATTTTTCTCACTCCGTTCATCTAGGTAGCTGTATATTCTCTCAGTTTTCAACTGTGATATAATTTATTTCAGAAAGCTTTCCGTAACCCTCAAAGATCAAGCTAGATGCCCTTTCTACAGCAAACCAAAGTTTCCCTATTCCCGTGCTTATCATACTATATTGTAATCCAATGTTTATTTTCTTGATTTCCGTTACAAATTCTATGATGACAGAGTTAATGTCTGTATTGTTCATTATTCTACTCTCACTGCAAAGCAGATAGTCAATATATATTTGAGGAGTTCAGTGTGTATTATAAAAAAGACTACTTCAGCAAGAAATCATCATTCTTTGCATTCACTTTTAGACCCCAAACACCACGGGTTTCTCCTGAATTATCTGGATTTCATCCACTTTCCTACATGAGTGTATATATACATACATACAGAGAGACAGACAGAGAGACAGAGTCAGATTGAGCCAATACTCTTACCAATAAAAACTAACATGGCGAACCATCTTGCTTCACAATGGCAGAATATTTATTAAAGTGTAATTCCTAAGTGACATTCATCCTCAAATTTAGTAGACCATTTAAGGTGGTTTTTTTTTTTTTTCCCATTAATATTAACCATGTTTTTTAGCAGTAAAATATATATCACAGCTTGTCTTAACAAAACTAACATGACTGGTCTTCCAAGTATAAAAATAATTTTAAAAATTTTGGGTTTTTTTTTGCTCATTTGTTTTATATCTATCTCAAAATGAGAATAAACAGCTGCAAACATCAATCAATAATCAGAATGTGGAATTTAGAAATTATGAATCTAGGAAAATTGGAAGTCATCAAAAATGAAATTGAACCCATAAAGATCGACATCCTAGGCATTGGTGAGCTGAAATGGACTGGTGTTGGCCATTTTAAATCAAACAATCATATGATCTACTATGCTGGGAATGACAAATTGAAGAGGAATGGCATCATGTTCATCAACCAAAAAAAAAAAAAAAAAAAATCAAGATCTGCCCTGAAGTACAATGCTGTCAGTGACAAGAAGATATACATACGCCTACAAGGAAGACCAGATAGTGCCACTATTATTCAAATTTACGCACCAGCCACTAATGCCAAAGATGAGGACATTGAAGATTTTTACCAACCTCTGCAGTCTGAAATTGATCAAATATGCAATCAAGATGCATTGATTGGAATGCAAAAGTTTTAAGCAAAGAAAAAAGATTGGTAGTTTGAAATATGGCCTTGGTGTTAGAAATGATGCCAGAGCACACTGATAGAATTTTGCAAGACCAATGACTTACTCATTGCAAATACCTTTTTCAACAACATAAATGGCGACTATACACCTGAACCTCACAATATGGAAAACACAGGAATCATATCAACTACATTTGTTGAAAGCGATGATGCAAAAGCTCAATATCATCAAACAGAACAAGGCCAGGAGCCAACTGCAGAACAGACCATCAATTGCTCATATACAAGTTCAAGTTGAAGCTCAAGAAAAGTAGAACAAGGCCACAAGAGCCAAAATATGACCTTGAGTATATCCCAACAGAATTTAGAGACCATCTCAAGGATAGACTTGACGCACTGAACACTAATGACTGAAGACCAGATGAGTTGTGGGAAGACATCAAGGGCATCATATATGAAGAAAGCAAAAGGTTATTAAAATACAGGAAACAAATAAAAGACCAAAATTGATGTCAGAAGAAGTTCTGAAACTTGCTCTTGAATGTAGAGTAGCTAAAGTGAATGGAAGAAATGATGAAGTAAAAGAGCTGAACAGAAGATTTCAAAGGGTGGCTCAAGAAGACAAAGTAAACTATTATTAAGAAATGTACAAAGATCTGGAGTTAGAAAACTAAATGGGAAGAACACACTCGGCATTTCTCAAGCTGAAAGAAATGAAGAAAAAATTCAAGACTTGAGTTGCAATATTGAAGGATTCTATGGGCAAAATATTGAATGACACAGGAAGCATCAAAAGGAAATGGAAGGAATACACAGAGTCACTGTCTCAAAAAGAATTGGTCGATGTTCAGCCATTTCAGGAGGTAGCACATGATCTAGAAGGGATGGTATTGAAGGAAGAAGTCCAAGCTTCACTGAAGGCACTGGTGGAAAACAAGCCTCCAGGAATTGACGAATACCGATTAAGATGTTTCAACAAACAGATGCAGCACTAGAGGTGCTCATTCACCTATACCAAAAAACTTAGAAGACAGCTACATGGCCAACTAACTGGAAGAGATCCATATTTGTGTACATTCCAAAGAAAGGTGATCCAATAGAATGCAGAAATTATCGAACAATATCATCATTATCACACGCAAGTAAAAAATTGCTGAAGATCATTCAAAAGCGGTTGCACAGTACATCGACAGGCAACTGCCAGAAATTCAAGCCGGATTCAGAAGAGGATGAGGAACAAGGGATATCATTGTTGATGTCATATAGATCTTGGCTGAAAGCAGATAATACCAGAAAGGTGTTTTATTGACTATACAAAGACATTCAACTGGATGGATCATAACAAATTATGGATAACATTGAAAAGAATGGGAATTCCAGAACACTTAATTGTGCTCATGAGCAATCTGTACATGGACCAAGCCAAGAGGCAGTCATTTGAAAAGAGCAAGGGGATACTGCATGGTTTACAATCAAGAAATGTGTGCATCTTTGTTGTATACTATCACCATACTTATTCAGTCTGTATGCTGAGCAAATAATCTGAGAAGCTGGAAGAATGTGGCATCAGGATTGGTGGGAGACTCATTAACAACCTGCAATATGCAAATGACACAATCTTGCTTGCTGAAAGTGAAGAGGACTTGAAGATCAAAGACTACAGCCTTACTGATGAAGATCAAAGATTACAGACTTCAGTATGGATTACACCTCAACCTAAAGAAAACAAAAATCCTCACGACTGGACCAATAAGCAACATTATGATACATGGAGAAAAGATGGACATCAAGGATTCCATTTTACCTGGATCCACAATCAATGTCCATGGAGGCAGCAGTCAGGAAATCAAATGATGTATTGCATTGGACAAATCTATTGCAAAGGACTTCTTTAAAAGTGTTAAAAAGCAAAGATGTCACTTTGAGGACTGAGGTGTGCCTGACCCAAGCCATAATATTTTGAATCACCTCATGTGTATGTGAAAGCTGGACAATGAATAAGGAAGGCCAAAGAAGAATTGATGCCTTGGAATTATGGTGTTGGTGAAGAATATTGATTATACCGTGGACTGCCAAAAGAATGAACAAATCTGTCTTGGAAGAAATACAGGCAGAGTGCTCCTTGGAAGCATTCAGATAGTGAGACTTCGTCTCACATACTTCAGACATGTTATCAGGAGGGACTAGTCCCTGGAGAAGAACATCATGCTTGGTGAAGCAGAGAGTCAGCAAAATAGAGGAAGACCCTAGACAAGATGGATTAACACAGTGGTTTCAAGAATGGACTCAAGCATAACAATGATCGTGAGAGTGCTGCAGGACCAGGCAGTGTTTTGTTCTGTTGTACATGGGATGGCTGTGGGTCGGAGCTGACTGTGTGGCACCTAACAACCACAAATCTATCTATGTATCTATCTATCATCGAGATGGTCTCACTTTTTCTTTCTACCTCTTCCTGCTCTAGCTTCTTGCAAGCTGAGTTTATGTAGATAAGTCCATGAATGGGTGAACACACACACACGCACACACATGCGCACACACACACGTACACTGATACACTTGTATTTGTGAATTTTTTAATTTTTTAATTTTGTGATGTGTGTCGGTGACTTACATGTTTTTGAAAATGTTTCTCAAGAAAAAGATTTATCTATGTGAGATCAAATTGACAACAGCAACTCAAAAGGTTTGATGGGAATCCTGGGGGCAGTGAGTTGAAGATAATGGTGACGGAATAATTTGGAAAAGGACAGTGAGAATAGCAGCACAACTGTAAGAATGTAATCAATGTCACTGAATTGTACGTGTAGAAATTTTTGAAATGGTGTATCTTTGGCTATGTATATTTTCACCAAAAAAAAAAAGGTCCTCCAAACTCGAGAAGGGAGAGTGTTGACATGTTGTGGGGTTGTTAACCAATGTCATAAAACAATATGTGTACTGACTGTTTAATGAGAAACTATTTGTTCCGGTAAACTTCATCTAAAGTACAATAAAAAAAAAATTAAAAAAAGAAAATGTCTTTCTTTATCTCTGTAACTTTTCTCATATGCAGTATTTTTATTTTGCTTGTACACCATGTGGTATAATTTAAAGGTAATATGAAAGGTATGAAAAAATATATTTTGACAAATAACTAAGCGGCAACATAATAATCTGATATCTGAGCTTCTATGTGTCGGATGCAATCATGAGTAAAAGATAGAAAGAACCAAGGGATTCTTCTTAAGGAAATTAAATTATTATCTTGAAAATATTTCAAAAATATAACTTGAAAGGGCATACACATGACATAAGTGTTCTTGAGATTTCAGTTGATTCCTGAATTCCACCGTGAGATCAGTCACGGTGATGTGCTTGTCTCGTGTCGAAATTCTCATCCTTCTGGTGTCAGGAAATAAACTTTCGAGCAAAGGGCCTTGCTCTAAGCCCCCGAGCAGCTGAGGCAGGCTGTGACGCAAAGCTTTCGAAGGTGATTCAATGTTTTGCTGTACCTCCCCGGGCTCTCAGGAGCTAGATGGAATGCTCCCTTTCGTGTTCTAAGATTTTCTGTGTGATAATTAAGACGGCAAGTAGTACAACATTTTCAGGCATCGGCCCGTGCAAATACCTCCTGATGTGATGACCGAGGATGTCTTGAGTTTTTGTGTATTTTCTCAGTGGGCCAAACATCAAGATGCAGAGAATCAAAGTCCTGAGTTCCTTGAAACAAAAGGAGGAAAAAACCTGCAACATTTGCTGCGGAGAAATAAAGATCTGATGAAAGAGGGAGCGTGCTGACAGTCAAAAGATACAGAGTTGCTGCATGTGTGTGGTTGGCTTTAGAGGCATTTTGCCAAAGCTAAATAGTTAATACATTGGCTATATTTCTTTCAGAGTCTCTAAATTTAGATAATTTAGAGATTCAGATTCTAATCAAGTAGGATTTTGCATTTTATTCTTTTCCACGTTATATATGCAAAAGCCAGTGGATATTTAACCTTTGGGAAACCTGCATTAAATCAGTATTGCATTAGTATTTTAATGCCCTTAGCTCAATAGCCATATGCTCAGATATTTTGTCCATTCAGAAAATCAGGAAATGTGTAAATAAAACTAAGATAATTAACAAAGAATACCTGCTGCTTACATTTTTGTATACAATATTATCTCTTTCCATTCAAAGCTTGACATTATTGCCTATTATGCGGGGATGTAAAACCACATCCTGTATATTGCATGGCAATGGAATTCTTTGGTGACCTCACATATGCTTCCTCGGCAGCAAATTCATCTGGAAATAGCTCAACACTTTGATTTATAGTCGGTCAAAGATAAACTCCTGAATCATACACATTAAAAAGCTAATTTCAGAAAGAGTCTTGGGTTGAAATTTTTGTAATGCAGGATTGTAACTAACGTGCTATTTATATTTTTAATGATTATGCATTTCTACCTCTGAATTTGAAGTCGCACTTCTATCAGTCAAATGCCTGGTGATTAGAATATTTGCAAGAAAGGTAAATACTAGCATCAGAGTAAAGAAATATAGTTCTGGCAGTTCTCCACTGGTACTGGCAACATTTCTGCCTGCCTTCTCCCCTCATCATCTTCATTTTTTACACAGCGCTGCCATCCTTGTCGTCAATTTCTAACAGAAGAGTGGATTTCTATTGCCTGAGCTGAAGTGGCATGTCTGGATTGCTGGGCCCTTAAGAGTCTAATTTAGATATGACAGATAATTTAGTGGAACCAAAATTGCTTTAAGTTCAGTGAAGTAGCAATGAACTAGACAATAATATTGATAAAAGAAGCCATGCTTTAAAAAAAAAAAAAAGTAAAAACTCTTTTTATATAACATCTGGTGGAAATGTAAGAGAGAGGATGTTTTTGTTGGTTCTGTTTGAAGGTTTTTGAATGGCCAGGACCTGAGTATGCAATAGGCTGGAAAACTGAAAAGTCCAGCACTCATTCCAGTGTCCTTTCAGCTCCTCTCCTGCTCTGCTCATCAATCCTTCCCAGGAGAGCATCCACCGATCCCAGGCCTAGTCTTGTCTCTATACACATACATGTGAAAGAAAGGACACCTAACCTCACAATGTCCAGAGGAGTAAAAATTTAACCCAAAATATGATTGGACTTTTAAAATTATTTAAACTTATCAATAAAAACTGAAACATTTGTAAGTTAGAATTATATTTATCCACAAGAAAGTAAAATAACATAAGATATTTCTATTATAACATCACATCTGCATTCTCAAAAATGTCATATTCTGCAAAATCGTGGACTAAAAACCACAGGGCTTATTGGAAAAATAAAGGTAGGAGCAAAATATTCATAAGTCTATGGTAACTTCACAGCAAGTGTCCTGATAAAATCGGTAACAATGCTAATCTAAATATCCACATAGTTAACTCTTCATTATCATTTTCACTTAGGGTCACCTTCAGTCCATCTGTACATCAGTGAACTCCTTTTAGCTCCTCAGAGTTGTAGGACATTGAAGACAGTCACCTGTAATGGAAACCAACTTCATCAAAAATAAAAATACAACTCAAGGGTAACCTTTCTCGCCAGTTAGCACTTCACACAGAGGGGAGATGTCTTTGCAGCTTCTTTATCTGCTTTGACGGTTTCCTTAAATACTTCAACATACTCGAAAAAGATGGCTAAAAATCACTGATTTCTTGCACTAAGGTAAGACACTTGTGTAAGATTTTGTATCTGTTTTCTTAAGATCTTTGTATATTGTTGATGTTGTTGTTAGGTACCATGAAGTCAGTTCTGACTCACATTGACCTTATATACAACAGAAGGAAGCACTGCTCAGTCTTGCTCTATCATCACAATCATTGCTATGTTCGAACCCATTGTTGCAGTCACTGTGTCGATCCATCTCGTTGAGGGTCTTCCTCTTTTTCACTGACCTTCTGCTTTACCGAGCATGATGTTCTCTCTAGGGACTGTATCCTTCTGATAACGTGTCCAAAGTACTTAAAATGAAGTCTCACCATCCTCCCTTCTAAGGAGGATTCTGACTGTACTTCTTCTAAGACAGATTTGTTCGTTCTTCTGTCAGTCCACGGTAAATTCAATATTCTTCGCCAACACCGTAATTCAAATGCATCAATTCTTCTTTGATCTTTTTTATTCATTTGTCCAGCTTTTAGACGTGTATGAAGTGATTGAAAATAACGTGACTTGGGTCAGGTGCTCTTTAGTCCTCAGAGTGACATCTTTGCTTTTTAACACTTTGAAGAGGTCTTTTGCAGCAGATCTGCCCAATGCAATACTTTATTTGATTTCTTGACTTTTGTTTCCATGGGCAATGATTGTGAATCCAAGTAAAATGAAATCCTTGGCAACATCAATACTTTCACCGTTTATCATGATGTTGCTTATAGATTCAGTTGTGAGGATTTTTGTTTTCTTTATATTGAGGTGTAACCCATATTTAAGGCTATAGTCTTTGATTTTGATCAGTAAGTGCTTCAAGTCCTTTTCACTTTCAGCAAGCAAGGTTGTGTCATCTGCACATCAAAGATTGTTAATGACCTTTCCTCCAATCCTGATGTTGCATTCTTCTTCATGTATTCCAGCTTCTCTGATTATTTGCTCAGCATAAAACCCATTGTTGTCAAGTCAATGCTGACTCATAGTGACTGTATAGGGCAGAGTAGAACTGCCCCATAGGGTTTCCAAGGAGTGGCTGGTGGATTCAAACTGCTGATCTTTTGGTTAGCAGCAGAGCTCTTAACCACTGTGCCACCAGGGCTCTGCATACAGGTTGAATAAGTATGGTAGATAGATACAACCCTGACGCACATCTTTCCTAATTTTAAACCATGTAGTATCTTCTTGTTCTGTTCTAACCACTGCCTCTTGGTCTATGGACAGGCTCTACATAAGCACAATTAAGTGTTCTTGGATTCTCATTCTTTACAATGTTATCCATAATTTGTAAACATTTTTCTAGTATTCTCTGCTTTCAGCCAAGATCCACCTGACATTAGCAATGATATCCCTTATTCCACATCCTCTTCTGAATCTGGCTTGAATTTCTGGCAGTTCTCTGTTGATATACTGCTACAGTCATTTTTGAATTATCTTTAGTATAATTTTACTCACATGTGATATTAATAATATTGTTTGATAATTGCTGCATTCAATTGGATCACCTTTGGAATAGGAACAGATATTCTTCCAGTCGGTTAGCCAGATAGCTGTCTTCCAAAGTTTTTGTCATACATGAGGGAGGGCTTCAATCCTTGCATCCATTTGTTGAATCATCTCAATTAGTATTCCGTCAATTCCTGGAGTCTTGTTTTTCACAGTTGTCTTCCTTGCAGATTGGACTTCTTCCTTCTCTACGATGGTTCTTGATCATATGCTACCTCCTGAAATGGTTGAACATCGACCAATTCCTTTTGGTACATTGACTTTGTATTCCTTCCATCTTCTTTTGATGTTTCCCATGTCATTCAATATTTTGCCCATAGAATCCTTCAATACTGCAACTTGAGGCTTGAGTTTTTTTCTTTAATTCTTTCAGCTTGAGAAATGGCAAGAGTGTTCTTCTCTTTTGGTTTTCTAACTCCAGGTCTTTGTACATTTCGTTATAAAACTTTACTTTGTCTACTTGAGCCACACCTTGAAATCTTCTGTTCAGCTCTTTTACTTAATCGTTTCTTCATTTCACTTACCTGCTCTATGTTCAAGAGCAAGTTTAAGAGTCTCGTCTGACAACCCCTTGGTTGTTTTCTTCTTTCTCGTCTTTTTAATGACCTCTTGCTTTCTTCCTGTGTGATGTCCTTGATGTCATTCCACAACTCTTCTGATCTTTAGTCATTAGTGTTCAGTGCATCAAATCTCTCCTTGAGATGGTGTCTAAATTCAGTTGGGATATACTCAAGGTCATACTTTGGCTCTCCTGGACTTATTTTAATTTTATTTAGCTTCAACTTGAACTTGCATATGAGCAATTGATGTTGGTCTACAGTTGGCCCCTGGCCTTGTTCTCTCTGATGATATTGAGCTTCTCCGTCCTCTCTTTCCACAGATGTAGTCGATTTGATTCCTGTGTATTCCATCTGGTGAGGTCCACATGTATAGTTGCTATTTATGTTGTCGGAAAAAGGTATATATATATATATATATATATATATATATATATATATATATATACAGTCATGCGTTGCTTAACATCCATGATATGTTCTGTGAAATAGGAAGAACGTTATGTGATTTGGACTTGAAAACACCATATTATATACAGATAATCCCCAAATTATAAACAGCTGAAACCTGTCCAACATGGATGACCCTGATGGAATTTGTAATACTGATGGCATAGCTTCCAGCATTACAGCAAAATGCAAGCCACCACAGTAGGACAAAATGACAGATGAGTGGTGGCTGGGTTCTCCAGTGAGACGTATATATAAGCGAATATCTGAAAGAATGGATGAGGAGCATTGAGAAGGGGAGATTGTGGGCAAAGAAAGCCAGAAGCATGAAGAAGCATCAGAGATGGAGTAACTCTGGTGATTAACTCTACTCAGCTGTTCAGAATGTTTGCACTAGGCATCAAGAATGAGAGAGTTAAGGTGACAGCAATACCATCCACCTTCCGTTTTATTTGACACTAGCCACCTAAGACAGGGTGACTACCTCTATGCTTCCATTTCTTTGCATTTCAAACAAGTTTTTCAAAGCCTGTCCTGTGGTGAAATTGCAGATATTCCTTCTTATACTTCTAATTCACCTTACCTCCTACTTCCCTGACAAACAAGCACAGGTGTCCTAATCTTTATTCCTTTTCTTCTCCCTTCCACCGTTCATACAATTGTACTCCTTTCCTTTGTAATGAGAATCTTAAATTCCAAAGGATCTTTATTTTAGATTATATGTCTACTTTCAAAGTTAAAACTCAAGTCTCCTCGTCAATAAGCTCCATTACTTTCTATTTTTCCAAAACAAATTCTGTTCCAGGGAAGAAAAATTCTTTATGTCCCCTACCTGATCACAACTTGTTTGTTCTCTTTATTTTCCTCTACTATTGTTGCAATCCCTTTTCAAATTACTTCCACTTCATTCCACTTATAGATTGCCACCCATGCCAGGGATAGAACCAAAAGGGAGTGTTAACATCATCTTTCTTTTCCTTTCTCAGTTCCAGACTACAAAGCAAATTCTATTCACCTTTTCCATGCCTTTCCCTCCGTGAAATATATGGTTGTGTACATTCTAATATAATCATGGATGGTAGTAGGGTCTTCCACTTTTTTTATATATTTCACAAAATAATTAATGCAATGAATGTACATGATAAGCAACCTATAAATAAAACATCACTAAGTGAAGAGATGAAACACACAATATAAATAAATAATTTTGTGTGGAATTATTGGTATCAAATAGTGACTCATTCCTGGAAAAACCCAGAAACTAAATCTGTATGCACAGATAACCCTCTTGTTATACAACAAACTCTGTTCACAAGGATAACTGAAACCGAAATATGATTTCATGTAAGGAGTAGGATTGGAAGGGAAAACAGATTCAGGGTCGTTTAAAACGGTCTGACAAAGTGTGGACCTTAAACATAATACCGTGATATTAATGCTTGAGAATAACATGAAAACATGAGGAAAAGTAAGATTTGAATCCACATAGTGGATGTTTAACATGGGGAATTTCTTGTCCAAATGTGTAGGGAGATTGACAGGACTGGCAGAGGTTTCCTCAAGGGATATAGTAACTCCAATCACTCTGAGAGAGAGAGTTAAAGTTCTGAGATAAGTAAAATTTGAATCCACACAGTGGATGTCTAACGC
This sequence comes from Trichechus manatus latirostris, assembly GCF_000243295.1. Taxonomy (NCBI): domain Eukaryota; kingdom Metazoa; phylum Chordata; class Mammalia; order Sirenia; family Trichechidae; genus Trichechus; species Trichechus manatus. Next base: position 2,441,368 of record NW_004444170.1, on the reverse strand, counting down.
TGGGAATTTCTTGTCCAAATGTGTAGAGATTTACAGGACTAGAGGAGGTTCCCTCAAGGGTTGTGGTAACTCCTATCACTCTGTGAGAAAGAGTTAAAGTTCTGAAATAACAAGTAATGACTACTTTCCCATTGTAACCCTGGTGTCACAGTGGTTAAGAGCTCCACTGCTAACCAAAAGGTTGGCAGTTCGAATTCACGAGCCGCTCCTTGGAAACCCTCTGGGGAAGTTCTACTCTCCTATAGGGTCGCTATGAGTCGGAATCGACTACAGCAGCGGGTTAATTTTTCCACTGAAACTAAACCGTGGTTTAAGTTCCACTCTGACAGGAGCATTGCAGAGTGAAGCAGTTCTATCGTTCAGAGTTTTCCGCCCAGCTGTGAAAGTTTTCATTTATAACTTCAAACCTTTGGAAATCTCAGTAAGTTTCTTTCTCTTGATATCTTTCTCTCCACTCATTCTTCCTTCTGAATAAGACACATATGAGTAATGTCTCCATCTGCAGCAGAGTAGAGTGAGAGAGAGCTTCAGTTCTGGAATTAAACAAGCTGAGTCCAAAGCCTGACTTCACCATCTGCTGGTGGTAAGACCTTCATCTGTTTGAGTTTTAGTTTCTTTGTATTTACACACGAGGTTAAGAGAAAGGGAAAATAAAAATATTTATCTCATAAGATTATTGTGAGCATAAAATGAGACCATATGTGTTGATAGTTGCTGGCACATAGTAAGCGCTCAATAAATGATTGGCATTACTACTACCACTACTTAAAAGAGGGACCTTAATAATCATCAACAGAGTAATTAGGTTTCATACCAAACCTAAGGAGCACTATAATTTGAGCAACTGTAGCTGTGTTAGCTGTAAATCAAAAGGAAGAAATCAAGTTTCTATTTGGGAAAGGTGAATGGGGACAAATAAATGTTTACTGTCAGAAAAAATTAGGAGACAGATAACAGGAAGCCATGCCAACGTGCATAAATAAAGATAACGCAGCTTGTTTAGTTTCTGTGTAAAAGTCCAAATCCCTATAACAAACTGATAGATCAGGTGAAGCAAAGGTGAAGAAGCAGAGGCTCCCTCCTGATAGATATTCTCACATGCATTGGTAAATGTTAAAATTCACCTGATACTTTTAAAAAATTTGTTAACACTTATGATCTTTGATTGTCATAAAAATTCTGTGGAATAAATATTAATATATCAATTTGAAAAGGTAGAAAACTCAGGTTCTTGAAGGGTCAGTGAGCAAATTAATAGCCCTGCTGGTATAGAACCTAGATCTCTTCAATACTCCATAGTGCTCTTTAGCTATTCAACTTTGTGCTCTCTGTAAATAGAAAAGCAAGAACAAAGTCTTGGGGCTGACTGATATTCAACAGTGTTGGTTTCTAGAAGATATAATTTATTATATAAGAAATTTATCAAAAACATGAGAAGGAAATCTCGGTGTTTGTGTCTAGTCTGTTCATACATTTTCTTTTTTTCTTCTTCTTCTTCATCTGCTTTTTCGTCTTTGCTAGATTTTATTTTTCTTTGGCATTTTCTATTTACTTATCTCTTTCTCACTTTTTCTTTTGTTGCTGCTCCTTCTTTTTGAGCCTCTTTGCAAACTCTTTATTACTTCTTTCTCTTGCTAGTTTTCTCTCCAATTTTCAACTCCTGTTTTTGTTATTTTGTTATAAAGTTAAGGGAGTTCATTGCTGAATGTGTTCATGCCTTGGGAAGAGGCCACTGAAAGTACTCTGAGTAGAAAAAGGAGATGATCACTCAGTGAAAGTGAAATTTGGAGGAGAAGGGTTGGGTGGCTGGGAAAGGCCACGCAAAGTCTCATTATGCCCTTTTATGTACTTCCGCACATTTTAGCAATTCTCTTATCATAGCACATCTTGTAATTACTTATATACTGTCTCAGTTATTTAGTGCTGCTATAACAGAAATACCACAAGTGGATGGCTTTAACAAAGATAAATTTATTCTCTCACCGTTTAGGAGGCTAGAAGTCCAAATTCAGGGTGCCAGCTCCAGAGGAAGGCTTTCTCTCTCTGTCGGTTCTGGGGGGAGGTCCTTGTCATCAATCTTCCCCTGGTCTAGGAGCTTCTCAGCACAGGAACCCCGGGGCCAAATGATAGCTCCACTCCTGCCTCTTCTTAGTAGTAGGAGATCCTTCTCCTTTCCGCTTCTCACTTTTATATCTCACAAAATACAACCTAATCCTGTAGATTCTGTCCTGCCTCATTAACGTAACTGCCTTTAATCGTGCCTCATTAACATCACAGAGGTTAGGATTTACAACACATAGGAAAATCACATCAGATCACAAAATGGAGGACAACCACACAATACAGGGAATCATGGCCTAGCCAAGTTGAGACACAGTTTTTGGGGACACAATTCAATCCATAACATACTAACTGTAAAAATGGGGCAGGAGAGGATCTGACCTCCTCTAACTTCACCAGGGGGAACAAAAATCAAGATCAACAGCCCAAGGCTGATTCCCCTGAGGCGAGGAATCTCCACCATCTGCTTCCTCTCTCCACCATCTTTACCAATTCTGACCTCAGCCGTCCCTCCCACAGCACTCTACTTCTCTGCTGGGTTTGATAATTCATTGCAGTGGCCACACAGAACTCACAGGCAATACTCACGATTATGGGGTTTATTAGGGAAGTAATAGTTACAAGTCAGGCTCAGGAACACTCAGGGTACAGTTCTTCCCTCAGGACAGCTTCTTCCTAGCTGTGCTCGCAGGCATGCCTCTCCCTGGCCATTGGCTGCTGCCCGAAGGCACTCAGCTTTCTCCCTCTGTGGGCCAGGAAGCCCACCACACTGTCTCCTGCTGCCAGGTCTCTGCTGCTGAGTCTCTGCCACTGCTTCTCGCTGCCTTCAGTGTTACAGCTCTCTCTCTCTCTCTCTGTCTCCTGGTTCCAGGAGCTTCTAAGAGCAGGGATTCCAGGTCCAAAGGACGTGCTGGCTCCTGGCTGTTCTTCCTTAGTAGTGGTGGGATCCTCTCCTTCCCGCCTCTGGGGTGGCTCATTTTAAGCCCAGCGGGAGGGCAAAACTGACCAATCCCTTTGGTGGGCCACATTTAAACCATATTTGCACAGTCCCCCCCAATCACTCCGGTGGGAGTTTTCATATCATGACGAGAAAGGCCACACAAAAGTGACCATCGCGCTGCACTAACACATATTCTTTCCAGTCTGTAAGTTGTATGAGGGTAGAAAAAACTGCATATAGTGTTTATTATCGTGTTCCCTATATTGGGTACAGGGCTCAAAATTGCACGTAATAAACACAAAATTGATTTCATGCTTACTATCCTCCAGATACTAAGCTAGGTATGTTACATTTGACATCTCATTTAATACAAATGTAGTATAATCCTTAACTGTAAAGGAGGAACCTGAGATTCAAAGAGAATGAATACTTATCTGAGATCAAATAACTAGTATTTGAGCCAAGGTTTGATTTGAACCTACATGTTACTGATGCTGTGGTCCTTCCATTACAGTGTGATGCCAAAAATAGATGTAACAACAGACAATTGATGGATCTAAACAGCTTTTAGTTATCCCATTCGTCTCCTTATTTTCACAGAAACTGTTTCTCTCTTGATTAAACTCCAAATTGCATTACTCAAGAAATCATAGAATTCTAGAGAAACAATTAATCCAACATTTGCTCAATAGCACACTTGGAGAAAACCTGTATGGGCCCTGTATATTTACATATGATTTACAAGCACACTCAGCTGTTTATTATTACTACTGTAGATATAATATTATTATTTAAAGCAACAACTTCTTGGGAAACAGATGGAGAACATCATGATATCACCAGAGAACTCTGAAGGTAATCTTAGAAAACACAGGCCAAATCTGATAGGTTTGTTTTCAATATTTAAGTAAAATTATATTTTAATCTCAATTGCATTTTCAAACTAAACAATGTGAATTAATTGAGAGATATCATTTAGATTAATATGTGTCAGAAAAAAATGAACAGTTATAAAATACTAATGTTCTAAAATGTAAGAAAGTTCAGATCTGGAAAAGCAGGCATAGATCCATTTTTCTTTGCTCCTCCTTTGCCCTGCTGGCGCAGTGGTTAAGAGCTATGGCTGCTCACCAAAAGGTTGGCAGTTCAAATCCACCAGGCACTCCTTGGAAACTCTGGGGCAGTTCTACTCTGTCCCATAGGATCGCTATGAGTTGGAATTGACTCGATGGCAAACAGTTTGTTTTTTTGGGGGGGTTCCTTCTTGCTAAGCACAAATATAAACCTTTGAAAATGGTGCTAGAGACAACTAAAGGAGACATATGAAAGGTTGTAATAAGAAGGCAAGCTGGTTTGGAACTCCAGGGCCAGAGAAATGGCACATTGGCGGAGTGTCTGGCATCCCCCCTGACCCAACAGAAGGCCACCTGGAGCTGGAATTTTCCAACCCCAAAACTAGCAAAAGAAAGGAGACCAGGTAGACTCATTTCTTCCCCCTAATCAAACAAGGACATCTCAAGCAACATCAGGCAAGGGGGTTCCATTGAAAGCCCTGCCAACAATAAGCAGCAGTAGAAGCTCTCCTTCCCAGAGGACCCCCTTTTTTGATGAAAGATTCCAAGGCCAACAGGCAGACTGGCAAAAGTGACACAGTCACAATAAGCAGCACAGCCCAGGAAACCTCTTTGCCCTCACAGGGCTAAAAGCCTTTTTGACTGCCCAGTCAAAACACCTTTAACAATCCTCTACAGAAAATAAAATACATAGGAATAGAAACTTACAAAAAAATGTATAGGCTCTGTATGCTGCAAATTACAAAATGTGGTTCCAACTCATAGTGACCCTATGTACAACAGAAGGAAACACTGCCCAGTCCTACGCCATCCTCACAATCGACGTTATGCTTGAGTCCGTTGTTGCAGCCACTGTGTCAATCTATCTAGTTGACGTCTTTCTCTTTCTCACTGTCTACTTTACCAGCATGATGTCCTTCTCCAGGGACTGATCCTTCCTTACAACCTTTCCAAAGCATGTGAGACATAGTCTTGCTATCCTTGCTTCTAAGGAGCTTTCTGGCTGTACTTCTTCCAAGACAGACTTGTTCCTTCTTTTGTCAGTTCACGGTATATTGAATATTCTTTGCTAACACCATGATTCAAAGTCATCAATTCTTCACTCTTCTTTATTCATTGTCTGACGTTTGCATGCATATGAGGCAATTGAGAACACCATGGTTTGAGTCAGTTGTACCTTAGTCTTCAAGGTGACATCTTTGCTTTTTAACACTTTAAAGAGGTAATTTGCAGCAGATATGCCCAGTGCAATGCATCGTTTGATGTCTTGACTGCTGCTTCCATGAATGTTGATTGTGGATCCAAGTGAAATGAAATCCTTGACAATTTCAATCTTTTCTGCATTTGTCATGATGTTGCTTATTGGTCCAGTTGTGAGGATTTTTGTTTTCTTTTTTTTTTTTTTAATTGTACTTCAGGTGAAGGCTTACAGAACAAATAGTTTCTCACAAAACAGTCGTACACGTATTGTTTTATGAAATTAGTTAACAACCCCACAACATATCAACCCTCTCCCTTCTCGACTTTTTTTTTTTGGTGAAAATATACATAGCCAAAGATACACCGTTTCAAAAATTTCTACATGCACAGTTCAGTGACATTGACTATGCTCTTCCAATTGTGCTGCTATTCTCACTTTAGATGAAGGCTTACAGAACAAAATAGTTTTTCATTTAATAGTTAGTACACATGTTGCCCTATGACAATGGTTAACAACCTCATAACACATCAACACTATCCTTACTCAACCTTGGGTTCCCTATCACCAGCTTCCTTATCCTCTTCTGCCTTCTGGCCCTTGTCCCTGGACTGCTGTACCTCATTAGTTCCATTTGGTTTTATGGGGCTGTCCACTCCCAGGCTGAACGGTGAACCTCAGAGATGACTTCACCACTGAGCTAAAAGGGTGTCTCTCGGGGTTTCTCCAGTCTCCTTTAGGCCCGTATGTTTGTTTGTTTTTTTTGTGAGTTAGAATTTTGTTCTACATCCTTCTCCAGCTCTGTCCAGAACCCTCTGTTGTGATCCTGGTCAGAGCAGTCAGTGGTGGTAGCCAGGCACCATCTAGCTGTACTGGACTCAGCCCGGTGGCGGCCTTGGTAGCCGTGGTCCATTAGTCCTAGGATTTTTGTTTTCTCTATGTTGAGGTGTAACCCATACTGAAGGCTGTAGTCTTTGATGTTCATCAGTAAGTGCTTCAAGTCCTCTTACAGCAAGCAAAGTTGTGTCATCTGCATAACGCAGGTTGTTAAATGAGTCTTCCTCCAATCCTGATTCCCCATTCTTCTTCATAGTCCTGTTTCTCAGATTATTTGCTCAGCATACAGACTGAAAATGTATGATGAAAGAATACAACCCTGACACAGACCTCTCCTGACTTTCAACCACACAGTATTCCCTTGTTCTGTTCAAACGGCTGCCTCTTCATCTATGTACAGGCTCCTCATGAGCACAATTAAGTGTTCTGTAAAACACTTAATTGTACAAATAAAACTGGGGAAATCTAAATAATATCAGTAATTGAATCAATATCAATATCCTGATTGTGATATTATATTAGAGTTGCAAAGTTACCATTGTGGGAAACTGGCCAACGTATACAAGGAATCTTTCTATATTATTTCTTGAAACTGTGAGTGACTCTACTATTATCTTAATACATGTACCAATTAAGAGGGCAAGCTGTAGAGTATCATACAATTATGTAACTAGGTTTACTTTTTTGGTCTAAATACAGCTTCATAATTTTAAAATTAGCTTTAAAATTATATAAACTTTTGTATATGAGCGTTGGATTTAAAAATATTTTGTTTAGGGAGTTGTCTAGAAGCTGCATTATTTGTAATGTAATTTAAAACTTTCATAAATTACCTGTGCTTGAACAGCTTGTTCAACTGATATTTGAACAAATGTGAAAAAGTAGAAAGGCAAAAGTAAACTACTCAAGTAGAAAGAACATAGCTTACCTTCCTATTAACAGGACAGGAGAAATCTAAAAATGAGCCAATCTGAAAGTAGTCTCAGTGGTGTCTTATAGAGCACAGGAGATACAGACTCACATTTCCAAAAAATTAAAAAGAAACTCTGATAAACGAGCAAAAAGACCCCAAGGAAAAATTATTTATTAGCCTTCTCAAAAGGGATCTAATGTCATAGCGCTAGTAAGCTACAGATGTAGAATTAAACCCTGACTCCTGTCAAATAAAAACAAATCTAGACCTAGGTAAGAGAGACTTTATTCCAAAAGCCTACTGCAATATGGACAATAATGCAAATGGGAGAATGCTCCAACCAGATCAGGTAGAAGAGGTCTTTTCTTCTATAGCGATGAGTAAACAAGGCTAGAAAGAACCTGGTAAAGGGGAGTGGGATGAGTGCGTGGCATGGTTGAACAGTTGATCGTTCCTCAGGGAATGTTTGTCCCTGAGGTCAGCCAAATCTAGGTGGTGCTCAAGGATGGGCCAACATTCAAGGGCCTGGAAGAATGAAAGAAGTCTGGCCTGTTTTGTCAAGTCTAGTTAGCAGGCATTTTGTCCAGATTGGTCAGTGGAGACAAAAAATTCAGCTAATCATTCATTATACAAAGAATAGGAACTTGGAGACTGTGTGTCTGGCCCTGTTATAGGTCAACAAGAGGGGCATCCAGGAATCTCAGGCCATGTGGGGAAGGGTGGTTCTTTGCAGTAAGCCATTTCCTAGAACACAAAAACGTAGGGAGATTTTATAATTACTGATGTTTTTCCAGAAGCACAGGGCTCAGGTAAAATTCAACATTGTCTCTCCCAAGATTGGTTCTTAGTTTCCACACGTGAGGCTACTTTACTGCACTGTGACTTATGTTCATTCTGGAGTCCCCAGGTGGCCCAACGGTTAACACGCTTAGCTGCTAACCAAAAGTTGGAGATTCAATTCACCAAGAGTTGCCTCAGAAGAAGGCCTTGGTGATCCACTTCCAAAAAACCTGCCACTAAAAACTTTATGGAGCACAGTTCTACTCTGACATACATGGGATCGTCATGAGTCAGCATTGACTTGACGCCAACTAGCATCTTCACTTTCTGTGCCTTACGGTAAGGCTCTGCTATTATGCTGGAGTGGGAGACAATAAGAAAGGATTAGAAAATACAAAGAAATTATGAAATAACTGAATAAAAAGAGAGACTGGTTTCTGAGGCCAGACTGAGTGAGAGAAGCAAGCCTGGGAGATAGACACCAAAACCTCCTAAGCACTGGAAGGGCAGGGAAAAGAACTACATGAGAAGAAGGAAGAGAATAGGATGCATTTGGAAGTATATTAGATAGAGCGCTTTGAGGCTGAAGATACTGCTACTGACTGTTTTTTTTTTTTTTTCCCATGTTGGGCCTCATATTCTTCCCAAGACACCATGCCTTTATGGTGGGGCTACTTCTCTGTACCACGGAATCCCACACTCCCACACCCCACTCCCTACACCACCTCCCAGTGGCTCAAAGACAGCTACCAGAGTGGCTGAGGAGGTTAAGATGGCATGTGTGGAAAAATGGCACTCTAGGCAGAAGCACCATGCCGTCCCTCCACAGCAAAGATCCGAAAAACTAAGCCAAACAGAGAAAACAACAATCCTGAAACCCTAAAACATCCAATGAAGAG
>NW_004444170.1:2429993-2431051 GCF_000243295.1 Trichechus manatus latirostris | reverse complement strand
CAAAAAGCTGACAAACATGAGGGAAAAATAGACAAATTCATGGAAAATACAGACAAAAAATTGGAAGAATTCAGGAAAATAATGCAGGAACAAAAAGCCAAAATAAATTCACAAGTAGAAATTATTCAAAGACAACAATTAGAAATCCAAAAGATAAACAACAGGATTTCAGAAATGGATGGTGTCATAGAAGGGCTGAGAAGCAGATCTGAAACGGTGGAAGACAGGATCAGTAGAATTGAAGACAAACACTTGGATACAACTCTGTTTGAGGAAAACTGAGAAAAAAGAACAAAGAAAAATGAAGAGACCCTGAAAGTTATGTGGGATACAATCAAAAGCAAAAAATTTTCGAGTGATTGGAATTCCAGAACAGAGGGAGAAAACAGAAAACACACAGAGGATCACTGAGGAACTGCTGACAGAAAACTTCCCCAATATCATGAAAGATGAAAAGCTGGCCATCCTAGAAGCTCAACGAACCCCATATAGGAGAGACCCTAAAAGAAAATCACCAAGGCATATCATAATCACACTCGCCAAAACCAAGACAAACAAAGAATCCTGAGAGCAGCTCGTGAAAAACAAGAAGTCACATAAAGAGGAGAAACAATAAGACTAAGCTCAGATTATTTGGCATAAACCATGCAGGCAAGAAGGTAATGGGATGACATGTATAAAATCTTGAAAGAAAAAAATTGTCAGCCAAGAATAATATATCCTGCAAAACTCTGGTTCAAATTTTATGGTGAAATTAGGCCATTTCCAGATGAACAGAAATTAAGGGAATATGTAAAATTCAAACCAATCTTACAAGAATTATTAAAGTGAGTTCTTCGATCTGAGGACAAACAGCTTCAGCTCACAGGCAGAATCTAGGATGCAGGATCTTACCAGCCAGATACCAGTCTAGGAAGTGACCTCTCGAGGGCTATCCAAAACGAAAAGAAACAACAGGGAATCAGAGCAGTTAATCGGTAAATGACAACAACATCAAAACAATAAAAGAGGCAATAAACGACATAGGTATAGAACTTCTAATGGAGAGGAAGGCAAGG
>NW_004444170.1:2406135-2423990 GCF_000243295.1 Trichechus manatus latirostris | reverse complement strand
TTGTTAACCAATATCATAAAACAATATGTGTACTACTGTTTCATGAGAAACTATTTGTTCTGTAAGCCTTCACCTGAAGTACAGTAAAAAAAAAACAGAAAAAAGAAAAAAAGATGGCATGTGTGACAGTTAACAGGAATTCCTCAGCGCCCTTGGTAAAATGGAGGAAAGCAAACCTCAGACTCTCACAACTGTGCTTTCCTGGCATGATATTCCAGGTGGGAGAACCATTTCCTAACGAAAGTGATGGAGACTCAGTCACTTTGACATTGGAAGCTAGACTGAACCAAGCTCTACAATTGTGACAAAGGAAATTCTTGTCCTAGCAGGCAAGAGGGATTGAATCAACACTGGTAAGGGTACAGGGAAAAGCAGTCATTCTCTCCGCTGCTCTTTTAGGCTGTCCCCTTACTCACAGTGGCATGCATTATTTGCAAAAGTTCTGGTTGTCTCAGTTTTTCTGTATAAGTTTAGCATTTTACAACAAGATGAGATCAACTTCATTGCTAGCTTCATTTCTATACTATCTGCACAATTCTTTACATCAACGGGAGTTTAACATTTTGGGGGTTATGGGCCCTCTCCTCAGAAATGTGAACGAACATGCATACAAAACTTGCAAGCAATTGGAGTGATCGTGCAATCACCTGGAAATGTAGTATACATGGACCCAGCGTAAAATCCCTTTCTCTATGATATTTGAAATCTCTACTTCAATTGCCCATCTGGAAGGTTTTCTTAAATAATTAGGATTTTTGATATTTTGAAGGAGGATATTTTATTATGATGTTTACCAGAGTTTTTCTTTCAATTTCTTAGGCATTTTCACACACACACACACACACACACACACAAAGTGTAGCTATTTAAAATCTGCAGGTTCCTACAACCTTTGAGAAACACTATAGTTCAGTAACCAGCACACCGATCTGGACTGTGGCATTGAATAAATTACTTACGGTCTCCAAGCCCCATTTTCTTAGATACAGAAATTGACAAACCCCTAATCAAGGCTATTGTGAAGGTGACACGAGGTGACACTAAAAATGTACAATTTGAGTGGAGAGACGATACAAACGTTAGTTTTATACTCAGTGCGTGATAAAATACCAAGCACATAGTAAGGACTTAAGAATTGCTTATTGAGAGGATCTGGGAAAATAGCTTTCCTCCTGGGTTTCTATTTCCTCACCTGCATATTGAAAGAACTGTGCTGTTTGATCTCTAGGGAACCCCTCTAATTGAAATTTTTCCTCATTTACAATAATGACAATTTATAGCACTTTACCATTTATAAACAGGTCTAAATTCGTTATTCTTATTGGCTGCCACAATAAAAAACAGACTGGTAACAATTCACACGTCTGTGTTTACAATGACAAAATAAATGTGAACAATTTCCACATCTCCTTAGTAGTGAAATTGGGCCAAATGAGTAATAATAGCTAATATTTACATACACCTTTTGAATTTAAACGGTGTCTCCCCAGACAGTATTTACTGTACTCTTAAAATGACCTGGGAGGTGGCTCAGGCAGGTGTTACTGGCACAGCCATTATAAAGTTAAGGGATTGAGACTGACTGAGACTAAATGACTTTCCAAAGTTCACAAAGCAGCAGTGAATACCAGTGACTTGGAATAAAATCTGCTTACTCCAAACTCATTTTCTTCCCACTCTACCTCTTCTTGACACCAGTTCCACCCAAGATCTAGCTAAAGTTAACAAATACTGGGCTTCAATCCTTGCTCCTGCATCTCTGCCTCATGCTTATTCAGGTGAAGACGATGCAGGCACTGAGCTGCGTTTCCCATGACGCTGGACTACATCATCCCTCTGCCCTGCCCTGGACTCTTGTCTCCACTTAATTTCTAAACAAACCAATAAAACACTCAGAATAGCATTCTTCGGGAGCATGCAGTCTGCCAAAAGACCCTGTCCTTCCACAGCCAGATAGGCAGTTGGGCATCTGTAACTCACCAGTGTCCTGAGTCCTGAGAAACTGTGCAGGTGTGTGTGTGTGTGTGTGTGTGTGTGTGTGTGTATACGTTTATATTTTCCTCCTGAATCTATCCGATAAGAATTAGGGCCTGCTTTCTTATGGGAGATAGTTACACAAGAAGTCCCATTTGTCATGCTTGGGAACAGGCTTGAATTTTAAAGCAGATTAGTGGGATTGGTTCTAAATGAACCCCTGGCTAAATCTTGGGGTGCATTCTGACTAAAAATTAGGGTATCTACTTATTTTCTGTCTCCAAGACTTTGTCGGTCAGGGTTGTGATATCGAGGAGCTGATTTACACTGGCATCGGTTGTAGTAACACTAAGTTTATCTGGTGTCTACACTTTTAATCCCACATTCAGTTAACTTCCTGAAAGCTACCAATGACAAGCATTTCTCTCCATTCTTCTGAATTAGAGTCACACACAGAAAGATTTGGGAAGGAAGGGGAATCCATTAGCTCTATTAAAAAAAAAGTTAAGAGTTTCTCCTTAAAAATGACTCCAGCGACAATTTCTTCTGATCAATTTTCCAAACTGCAGTGTAGCTTGATGCAAATTTTCCTTTAATAGGTACGTAGACTTTTTCTTGTTGCTGTTGGTGTGAGACCAGAGGCATGAGCTACAAACCCCAGCTGCTATTCCCACATCAGAACTGTCCAATGGAGACAGCCCATTACAGAGATGGAGGCATTTGCAGCTCTGAGGTAACACAGTAATTAACGAACTTGGATCTACATAACACTGGATGTCTAACTGCTATTAATGCCATCACACCTCTATTTTCAAAGCTGGCTTCCAAGTCAGAGCAAGTTTTTTAAGCACTATTCAGATTTGTACTTTCCAGCACCTTCTTCACAAGCATCCTAGGTTTGGGCTTAAATGCCTCCTTTACTGGCAGTACAAACGCTTACAGTCCCCAAGAACAGCCTAGGCTCCGAGGAATCCTTTTGCATGTCACACATAACTGACTTATTTTTCACAGAATTCCCTTTCAGTGACAGGGAAGACTCCAGTTTCTGTAAGGGATTGTATACCAATGAGAAAGAGGAGGACTCTCAACAAGATGGACTGACACAGTGGCTGCAACAACGGGCTCAAACATAAGAACGATTGTGAGGATGGCGCAGCACCGGGCGCGTTTCGTTTTGTTCCACACGGTGTCGCTGTGGGTCGGAACTGACCCGACGGTGCCTAATAACAAAAACAACGACCACCGAATCAGGATTCAGCACTTCCCCCAAGTTGGAGCTGATTAGTTCTTACCCTTGATTCTCCCAGAAAGCTCAGAAAATACCATAAATATTCAGGACTGTCTGAGTTTTCCAGTAATTGATCGTGAATCTCCACAAAGGTTGAAATGCCAGAACCTCACTGGTCTGAGGTGGTAATTTAAGGACCTGTACTCCCTGGTGGGGCAGTGGTTAAGAGCTCGGCTGCTAACTAAAAGGTTGACAGTTGGAATCCACCAGCTGCTCGTTGGAAACCCGATGGAGTAGTTCTACTCTGTCCCGCAGGCTCACTATGAATTGGGATCGACTCTGTGGTAATCTGTTTGGTTTGGGTACTTTATGTGAAGGGTCTCTCTCCATTCACCAGAATAATATGTTCCTGTAGTTACAAGAAAGGTAGACTCTTGCCTCAGATTGAGAGTGATATATAGTGCAAAGCAAGACTGAATACTGTATGCCTTATTTCAAAGATCCTATACAAATGCCCCAAAGTATCTGAGGCATAGCTGGGCGATCCTCATTTTCATACTAAAAGACAGTGTCCTCTAGCTCATATGTGTGAGCGAAAGATTTGGTCTTACCGTCAGTCCAGTGTCTGTCTTTCAAGAGTAAGTGCTATCTCGTTTCCACCACGCAGCAATCCTGGCTATGAAGATCTGTCTTTTTATCGTTTTCCACTCTCAGAAATTCAATCTCACTCAGCGTTTTCTTTAGTTTGGTATCTGAAATGACAACTACGTATGGAAAAGGGATGAGTGATAGCGTTGCACGCCACACAGACTTCCACCATCTCATTGCCCCCGCTTCACCCGCACCCCACATCTGCTTCCATGCCTTCTAAAAGCTCAAGTTCATCAGAGGCCAGTCCCGCAATAACAGTGAACCCCTGGGAAGTTCACCACTTAATTTTTTCCTGAAATTTCTGTATAAATTTTTCTCCATATCATTATGACTTAACTTAAAGCATTGTATGTTCAAAAAAAAAAATTACATCTTGCATCCCAGAGCATGAATTTAGAAATGGGTCACTTTGAGCAGCATACAGGACCCTTTAATGCCCTGAGGCAGATGTTACAACTGAAGCAGCTTAGGCCAAGAGATGTAAAATGATTTGGAGAGTTAAAATAGTGGTCCTTGGGAGTCATTTTTCCATAGAGTGTAACAAGACATTGTCAACTGCTTTCTAATACAATTGTTGATGGGAAGATAAGAAAAAAGCTGCATGCGTTATTGATAAGAGCAAAAAACCAGTCACCCTTGAGTCAATTCTGATGAATGGCAAACCCACGTACTTCAGGGTGGAACTCCTCCATACAGTTTTCAATGGCTGTGACTTTTCTGAAGTAGATTGCCAGGACTTTCTTCTGAGGCACCTCTGGGTATATTCGAACCACCAACCTTTTGGTTAGCAGCCAAGTGCTTAACCATCTGTGCTACTTAGAGACTCCTACTGATAAGAGTAGGGGTGCTGCTGAGATAGGTTTTCATGGCAAACCAAGGGGGAAGGTTGGAATTGTGTTATGGACAAGCTACCCTCATTCCATGTGACATACCACATGACATACTGAATTTCTAACAACACATTTTGGGTCATCCTGCCTACAGCCAAATGATACATATTCAGCACATACAAATTCATATTACGTTTACTATGCATGCACCCATGTTTAAAAAATAAAGAATTCTTCTAATCAAATGCAAATGTGTTTTAGAATTCTTTATGTATATACCCCTCCAAACCAATGCACATTATTTCCTTTCTCACCTGGAATGCTTTCCTACCTGAATCCCATACTTAGTTCTCATGTCTCAAGATGTATTAGAGAACTTTTAATATAGTCCCTAGGAGACAGCAGGATACAATGAAAAAAAGCCTGGATCTCAGACTTGAATTTAAATTCTGTTTAGGATAATTACTTATGTGATCCAGGACAAATCAATTAATCTTTAAGAACTTAGGTTTATACATCTTAAAATAGAAACAATCTCCCAAAGTTATTATGAAAAGTCTGTAATAAAAAGTCATAAAGACATGCTTGGCACATATTAGGCATTTTATTAGTGTATCTTCTTTCTTCTAACTATTGAGACAGGAAGCTTGCTTCGTATCTATTTGTATCATGGAACAAGTTGAAATATCCTACACATTTCAGATTCTTATTGTAAATGATGTTATTGCTACTGATGTTGATTGTAGATTTTGGATCTGATTACAGCACATTTAAAATAGGTAACTAAAAACTTACTCTTTTGCAGTAATTCAAGAGAAGATAAGTATTGCTTTTATTTATTTATTTATTTTTAGAAGCATTTCCATTAGGAAAGAGTGTGTGTATATGATTGCAGAAAATATTTTAAAGGATCTTATTTCAATCAATAAGAAAGAGTGGACAATCCTTCAGGAAAAAAACAAAATCAAAATGTATTTAAACTCAGACGCAAAGCTAAAAAGATTGATGGGAAAGGAAGCTAACCTTCCTTTTTTTCAAATTCCATTCCAGTATTTTCCATATATGGCCTCATTTACTCCCCAACGGTCTTATGAGTTAAAAATAAATACTGTTCTAGGAACAAGGTATCAATTGGTAGACTTGAGTTAAATGCACAAAATGGGCAAAATGATTATTTTTAGTTTGTAATCACCACACTGGGGAGACAGGCCTGGCAATCTGCTGCTGAAAGGTCACAGCCTTGAAAACTCTATGGAGCAGCTGTACTCTGCACGCGTGGGGTCGCCGGGAGTCGGAATTGACTCGATGGCAAGTATCAACAACAACGACAATCACTATACAGTTCACTGATTTTTTGTGAAGAAAATATCAAGAATTGGAATGATGTGAGTTTATAGATGAAGAAGAATGCACTGATTTGCCTTCTAAAATTGCTACAGAGGTGTGTGTGTGTGTGCATGTGTGCACGTGTGCGCGTGTGCATGTGTGTGCGTGTGTGTGTGTGTGCGTGTGTGTGTGTGTGCATGTGAACGAATGTTTATTGTGACTGCTTCTTTGCAGGCCATCTGTACTTTCCATTGTGGTACACTTTAATTTTTATATTTTTAATTTGGAATTCCTCTCCCATAGAGAACTCACAGGACCTAAATAAACACATTAAGTATATAGTCTTTCATACTAAACGGAAGAACAGGAAAATGGCAAAAGTGAGGAAAACAAGAAAGTAAAAAACATCACAGAACTCTAGAGGTAGCATAAGCATTAGCCCAAATTCTGTGTTTTACAGACCGGAAAGCTGAGTTCCGCTAATGCCGTGGTTTTTCCGAAAGCATCGGTCTAGGGAAGAATTACATTGAGCATAGCCCTTCAGAAATTTAGTCCCATTTGACAATGAGCATTAGTTAACGTTCCTGGAAAAAGTCACCATTCTCCAGTATTCTTGCCGTCATTAAACTGGATAAGCATTTATATGAATTTTCCTAATAGTATTTAGTGTCGGAGGGACAGATGAGTCCCCCACTCCGGAAAGATCTAGTGACTTACAGCGTTAGACCATGCTGAGAGCTATGAAAAGCAGCTCTGCCCTCGGTTTCTTTGGTGCAAGAGGAAAGCATTATTCGCAAACATTCAGAGAGTCACTTCGTCTAGCTCTGGCCGTAGATTTTCAAGCTGACTAGTGTTCTACAAGCCTCAGGGAAGAGCCAGGTGTGAGACAGCTTTCAAGCTGCTGTTAAAAGTCATAGTCAATAAAACCTGTGGCTTTCCCCATGTGGATTCCCGCTGGATCCACCTTGGGACAATCTGGGAGATGTTTACTGAAATTGTTTCTTTTTCTCTACCATAATCCAGTGTGTAACTCCTAAAATATGGATCGGAGCAGATGGGAAAGTCTTTCTCCATCTGGGTTTTTTCTTTCCTTCTCTTTCCTGTCAGAGATTGGCTGGATAGAAAAGAAAAATAATATTTTTGAGCTTTGACTAGGTAACAGGCATTGAACATATATTGATTTATTTTTCCAAACATGTCTAGGAGGTGTATACCATTAGCCACATTTTCAGATGAGGAAACCCACACTTCGATGACACTGCTATTTTAAGGTCGCTTACGTAAAAAGTGGCAGATACGGGCTTCAAGCTGGTCCTTTTGACTCCAAAGTCATTGCACTACACCAGTGGTTCTCAAAGCGTGATCCTGGGGTGCATCACCATTACCATTTGGAATTTATTAGAAATAGAAATTTTGGGGCCCCATCTCAAACATACTGAATAAATAATTCTGGGGCTGGAGCCAACCACCTGTGCTTTTACAAAGCTTCCAGGTACCTCTTGATACCTGCTGAAGTCTGCACCTCACTCTGCGCCCCTTTCATTCAGCTCCAACTGTTAGGGAGATGTGTCACTTCAAAAGCACTTCTCAGAAAACTGGGAGTTAACGTACATTGAGTCTTTAAATCTCATATTAAGGAGTGATGCCTCATTTATTTTATATGTTGATAATTTATGTCTTAATATTATATGTTGTATTTTAAGTTATAATTAAATATGTTAATATTTCTTAAAAACTAAATAATTTTTTCCTAATTGGGAATAGTTTCAGATTTATAGACAATTTGCAAAGAGAGTATAAAAGGTTACCTTGTAACCCTCATCCAGTCTCTCTCGTTGTTATAGCCCTACAGATGGGTTCATCCTACTATTCCATTACACAGTACATTACTATGGAGCACCTGTCACAGCTAGGAATTCCTGGGTGGTGCAAAGAGTTAAGTACTCAACTACTATCCAAGAGGTTGGCAGTTCGAATCCACCCAGAGGTGACTTGGAAGACAGGCCTACCCATCTGCTTCTGAAAGGTGTCAACAGCAACTAACAACGTTTGTGAAAGGAGAGAAATCACGACTTTCTCACTCTTCCCTTGGGTCATTTATAGTAGGGGTTGTCTCTCACCTTAGTTCGTCACAGATTAGTTTCCTACATCCTAACCACCACTCAGTGAGACAGACTGGCACAGCGGCCGCAACAATGGGCTCAAGCATAACAAGGATTGTGAGGATGGCGCAGGACCGGGCCGTGTTGCGTTCTGTTGAACACAGGGTCGCTGTGAGTCGGAACCGACTGGACGGCACTTGACAACCACCACCGCTTCTCTATTCCCTATTTGTAAGTGCATTCACCAAAGGGAAAATAAATTATTTTATTTTATTAGAAAAAACACTAAAAAATGGTCAAGATTTACTTATTATGAAGCCAGTCAATGAGAATAAGTACAAGAATCTAGATTTATCTGGATAATATAGTTGTAAATGGTAACAGCTGGTTCATCTTCTCCTCCTTCTCCTTCTCAGCCTAGTAAAAGGTCTATCCTGGAGAATGTTCCATGTATGTGCACTTGAAAAGTATGCCTATTCTGCTGTTGTGGACTGGAGCATTCTATACATGTCTGATTCTGTATTTTTGATAAACAGCTAAAAGAGTATAGACCCAGTGGGCAAAAGAACCTTGGGTCCAGGTATGCCTGCCTTCCATCAGTGGGGAGGGGAATGAAGGGTGGTTTTTACATGTTAATGCAGAAGTAGATTTAGGTCAGAAACTCTGAGTGTAATTCATTGACTTGTCTCTAAGTAGGATATGACCTCCTACATATTACTTGATCCCTCAAAGTTACCATTTCCTCATCAATGGAAGGGGGTAATAATGACAACCTCTCAGGGTTATCAAACTCATTGCCGTTGAGTCAATTATGTCTTATAGCAACCCTATAGGACAGAGTAGAACTTTCCTGTAGGGTTATCTAGGCTATAATCTTTATGGAAGCAGACTGCCACATCTTTGTCCCACAGAGTGGCTGGTGGATTTGAACCACCAACCTTTTGGTTAGCAGCCGAGCATTTAACCACTGAGATACCAGGTTATTGCATGGTATAAATGAAGTTATGTATAAAAGGGCTTGGCAAACAGTAAGTGATGGTTTTGACTTCTGTTTTTATTCCTTAAGCTACCTCATACTTCTTGCTCTCCCAAGATAGGTATTTCATTTAGGGAAACATTAATTACACGGCCCTAATATTGACCCCGCTTTTAAGGGAAGAATGTCCTCAAGTCTCTAGTACCATCGATTTCAGTTTCTGACGTTAAACGAGATGGGCAAGGGCACATTGTGCACTCATGGCAACAGACCACAGGAAGGTTTTCACACACGTACAGCTTTTCTGGCTAACTCACATTCTCGTTTGTTCAGATTTTTAAATGTATAATTTTACGTTAAGTTTCCTGTGTATAGTTTCCATCCCCAGCTTAGACAATCTCAGTGAAAATAAAACACTCTCCTCCTTCAGTTGCTACTTTTTTCAAACGTTTTCATGTAGTTAGTTATCTCTCCTACTGAGTTTTAACTTAACTGTTTTATGGTTTTAGGAATGTCACCCTTTCAAGGAGGGAACTCTCTCTTTGCCTTAATCATTCCATTGCTCAGCTTTCTGGCCCTTGAGTGCCAATAATTCCAGTGCTGCTTAGCTACGATCCTGAGGCTATAGTGTAGTAGACTCACACTGGGAAATGGAATAAAGAACCACATGCACACGTGCAATGTTCCAGGCACCACGGGTCAATGCCGTGGAGCCGTCACAAAGCAGCCTCCTGTGAAGTCACCAGAGTCCTGCATGTATTATAATCCCATCTGGTTAATATTGTGCTAAGTAATTTGCATTTAAGGAGCCCTGGCACAGTGGACAAGCACTAGGCTACTAACTGAAAGTCCAGCGGTTTGAACCCACCAGCCACTCTGCAGGAGAAAGATGTGGCAGTCTACTTCTGCAAAGATTACAGCCTTGGAAACGCTCTGGGGCAGTTCTACTCTATCCTACAGGGTCCTATGATTAACTTGCATTTAAATCCTGATATGAATTAAATCTTTCACATTCATTTAAAAATCAAAAGAAAGAAAAAAAAGAAAACCCTCCAGTAACCTAATAATAGGCTTCATCTGCAGCATGATTACATGAAGGTTGCAATGATTTCTGGTGGGACATTCAAAAACAGGTAGGGAACTAAAGATTAGATAAGAAAGAAAAGACCGAAGACCCAGATTTCTCCGCAAACAAACAACACAAATGTGACACTAGATGGCAGCAGTGCCACATATGTTCTTTTCAGATGACATGGCCTTGAAATCTTAGGAAAAGAAGTCGCAATATTAATACACAAATACAACCATATTACAGAATCAGCCTATCTTATTTGACAGCTATTTTCCACAGTCCTCCTACTCACGATCAAGAAACAATTTGGCATTATTTTCTAAGTGTGAAACCTTAAGTTGCATGAATCAATGCAACTCGAATGTATGATCCAGCTAAAGACAATGCCTCAGATAAGTAACAGGAAAAATAGTGGTTACTGGTCATTGGGATCATGATTCTGCAGATATTGGAAGCAAATAGATTATTTGCATTCTGGAGAAAAATGCATTGCCATCAAGTTGATTCCAACTCATGGTGACCCTATAGGACAGAGCAGAACTGCCCCATAGGGTTCCCAAGGGGTGGCTAGTGGATTCAAACTGCTGATCTTTTGGTTAGCAGCTGGAGCACTTAACCACTGCACTGGCAGGGCTCCATTCCGGAGAAAGGAGGTGACATTAAAAGCTGTCACGTAAAAACACAGCTAAGGTGAAGTTCCACCTGGAGCATGGATCCTATCACAACTTTGCACGGATAGCCTCAGTTTCCCAGGTGACACTGAATGCTGCTGATTGGGATCCTAGTAAACATCATCTGTGAGCTCTGCCCCACGAGGGTTAGATTTTGGAAATGTTTTTAACGGCAGAAATCCTTCCTGATGACGTGAGTTATTAGGATGGCAGCGCAAACACAAGACACCGTTTCTCAAGGAGAAGTCAGCTCTTTAGCTCCTGAAAGAGATCAATTTTTCCTGATGAGGAGCTCGCAATGAACTACTGGAGCACTAAATGGGCCTTACAAAGCATTTTTGTCCACCTGCTGAGTTATAGATACCATCTGGGGCTGATTTAAAATCACAGAGGTGCTGACCTTCCCCTTTACAAGCCTAGTTCAGCCTAAAGAACAGAACTCCCTGCTTCCATTGGGAATTCCACTACGATTGAGCTGTTCTTTCCTCCTATTCTCCCTCCAGGGATGACTATGGCAAAATAGGGGCCTATGCTGTGGAAAGTCCAAGTCATATGTAAGACTGCAACTTTCAGAGAAGTAAATTGGGTTCTTCATGTTTAGAAGCTTATTTCTCTTTGAGAAAGAAAAGATTTTTTATGGGAGCTCCAACTGCTCTTGCTAAGATGTAAGACTATAGAAATAATGCATTGGTGCTTAAATTTCAAGATTGAAGCCATTAATTTTCTGGATTCATGATCACATTCTTATATAGTGCAGAAGCCACAGGAGACAGGGCAAATATAAGAAAATAAAGCAGGGATATGAAACCATCAACCTGTTTAATCTTGAAGACTGAATGAGACAAAATGCAGGTACAATGAAACATAGTGACAGATTGCAAAAAACAGGGTGCTTATTCCACCAAAATTATGCAATGATGTAGGTGACACATATTTAATGTAGTTGGAATCCCATAATGTTCCTGAATTTAGAGTATACTGGACGTTTTGGGTTACAAACTTCCCACTGATGGACAGCTTGTTCTCCCTTTAATGTTATGTAAATTTGCCATCACTTTGAAACAACTGAACCCACCCCGACTCTCAACAAATTCTTTATCGTAATCACCTTCATTTGCTGCACTTGCAGCTTTTAAATCATTGAAAATAAAACACTCTCCTAAAGTGTTTTCTTGAACTAAACCAACTCTTTGCCATCGAATCAACTCTGACTCATAGTGACCCTATAGCACAGAGTAGAACTGCCCCATAGGATTTTTCTTGCCTTTTCTTGCACTAAAACCAACTCTTCACCATTGAATCGATTCTGACCCATAGTGACCCTACAGCACAGAGGAGAACTGCCCCATAGGATTTCCAAGGAACTGCTGGTGGATTCTGACTGCTGACCTTTAGGTTAGCAGCCAAGCTCTTAATCACTGCACCACCAGGGCACCTCTTGCATTAACCATAAAACCTAAACACATTGCCATCAAGCCGATTCCAACTCATAGTGACCCCCTAGGACAGGGCAGAACTGCCCCACAGAGCTTCCAGGGGGTGGCTGGTGGATTTGAACTGCCAACCTTTTGGTTAGCAGCCATAGCACTTAACCACTATGCCACCAGGGTTCCCTCTAAGTAGGGTTAAATAAGAAGCATATACACCTTTTCCGACCTACCTATGAATTTGGCTTAAAGTCACAGAAAGGGGTCTCATTCTTAACTTGAGGGCTGCCTATGACCCTCTCTTACTAAGAGGTGTGGTTTTCCAAGTTCTTTTTCCTCCAATCTTCTAAAAGAATTACTCGCCCTTTTTCTGGTCAAGAATGGTGAATCCTTTGTAAATCTTTCCACTCATCTATGGTTTCTTTCTTTCTTTTTTTTTTTTTTTTAACTTTCCCACTTCTCTAAAATGCCTTCCCTCATATGTCCCCCCGAGATTGCAGGGATACCTCCTCTATTTGGGGAGCTGGATGAAATCTGGTTCATTCTGTCAACTCTCTCTCTTAGCTTCATCCTTTAGGGGATGCAGGCAGAAGCTCTGCCTCTTCTCTCTTAATTCCCTCCCAATGCCGTTGAATTTTATATACGGTTTCAACCGAAGGTGTGCCAACATGCCCTGTCTCAGAACCAGGCCACAAATCAATTCCAGAGATTCTTCTAATTTTGAAATTTAATTTGAACCTGAAGTTTGTGCACATTCAACCCTGACAAAACCTTAAGAGAGGAAATAGGAAAATTGTTATGTCTTTGCAAACAGTTATCTTGGCAAAGAGAATTAAAATGTATGTCCCCCTGGGAGTTAGAGTTTGTGCCCGTTCTCTTTCCACCTGAGTTTCTGTCCTAAGTTGTGCGAGGCGCTTCTCTCTGGTCGGCAGTGAGAGCGAGATCAGTGGATGGAGACAAGCCTCTGCCCCCGCAGGATTCCTCTAGTTTGCCTGCGGTTGCCTGATTGCATTGTTTCTCCCCTGTGTGGCGTCGGCTTCCCCTGCCCGAGTGCCCAACAAGTCGCCTGTCTACAGCATGCCCGCTGACGCGCTGGAGGCAGGATCGAGCGCAATACCGTGCTGGAAAGCGGAGGGCCCTAGGCTGGTCTCGGTCTGGGATTGCGCTGTGCCCAGCCTCGGTCCCCTCTCCGTGGGCAGGGATGGTTGAGTCCACCCTTTTCGGCAGCGGCTCCTTGTGCCGGTAGCAGCCTGTCTTCTGCGCTCTCCGCCTTTTTCTCTCTAGACTGAATCTGTCCCTCCCCCCTAGAGCCCCCTCCCTGCCGCTCCCACTCGCCGGCTTTCTCCAGCTGCCTCCTCTCCAGGTCTCTCCCAGCTCCCGGGCGCCTCGCCTCGCCTGCTCTCCCCTTCCGCAGCCTCGCCGCCTTGGTGCCTTCCTGCCCCGACTCTGCCGCGCTCGCTCCTTGCTCGGCCCGGCCCGCCAGCCCCGGGTCTCGGCTCGGAGCAGCTCAGCCCTGCAGTGGCTCGGGGACTCGATGCTATGAGAGGGAAGCGAGCCGAGCGCCCAGACCTGCAGGAGGCGTCGGATGCACGGCCGGTCTGGGACCGGGATCTCTCTCCTCCTCGCCTTGCCCTCTGGTGATTATTTGGCTCGGTTCACAGTCCTGCCGTTCCTGGAGGAGACGGGCACATCTGAGAAGAGCCGTTGGTTTGGTGTGCGTGTGGAATATCTGCAGACATGACTGCGTGGAGGAAATGCAAGTCGCTGCTCCTGCTTCTGGTACTGCTGGTTCTGTGCGCGGGGCTCCTCACTGCAGCTAAGGGTAAGACGGGCTTCCTTATTACTGGGGGAGACGGTCGAGCCTTCGGAGGCCACGGTTTCGAATGCAAGTGTCTGTTTTGAGGACTGCGCGGCACCAACTAGCTGGCATCTGCCGGGGAGCTCTCCATCACGGATGCCTGGGGAATGCAATGCCCGGGAACGGAGCCTTCATCCTCGCTCTTCCCCCCGCCCCACCCCCGCCTTGCCTTCCCCCTTACTTTGGCTGAAGGAGACGTCTCTGGCTTCTGGGTGGTGTGGCTGGCTAGGGAGAAAGGGCCACACGCGCGCTGGGCAGGAACTGCGCTGTGGCGGGGCGCTGGTGCCCCTCTGAGATGTGGACACAACGGTTTGGGGTGGGTGGGGGTAGTTCCCAAGACTTTCTCTCTGGACCCGGAGCACCTGGGAAAGTGGCCCGGGCAAAGCCTACCTTGTAAGTCCGGGTTTTCTGCGGGGATTTTGGCACCAACGGCCAACAGTCCTGCCAGCTCTGCCTCCCCGCGCCCTTGTACCCCATTCCTCTCTTCCTCCTTCCCCCCTCCAGGGCACTCGGGGTGTGCCGAGAGCTGCCTCTGTTCAGCCGTCCCCGCTTTCCTCTCTCCCGACTTTGCTCCCTGCAAGTTGTGAGGACCTGGCAAGGTACATGAAGAAGCATGGACTGACTTCCACCTCAGATACAGTCCCTGTGGTCGCAGGGTTATCCCCGGTTCTATCCCTGGTCAGGAGAAGGAGTCTCTTCGGGTTTGCCCCTGGGGTGGAAGGCTTTATGAACTTGGTTTTCTCCTTGAAATGAGTTAGGAAATGTTTCCCCATAACTAGGCTACAGGCTGCAGCCTCGGGTCTGGCAGCAGCTCCTGCGCTTGTCTATTCTCTGGGAAAGAAAACAATCTCTCCCTTGATTCAGAGAGAGAGAGAGAGAATGAGAATGAATATTGATTGATCTCCACACTGGAAAGTAGCTGTCCCCATTTCCTCATCTAAGCCTCCTTGGATGCTTCTCCCCCTTCATCATCACCCCATCCTACGACTCCTAACTCTATATTGATTTTTCCTCTCTTCCTTTTTAAAGGATGGAGTCAATTAATTCTTGTGGCTTAATTTAAAAATGGTCATTTGCTCTTTCTCTAAGTAAAATTCTCCTTTCCTCTCTAGATTCTTCCATCTTATTTTTCACCCATTTTCTATTCCTCTGGTGTTCCAGATTCCAGGGTGATTGACAAGGCGAAGGAGGACTATATCTGGTTCCATTAGGAAACTCAGACCTGGAGGGAAGAGAATTGCAGATTGGGCTTCCCCTCCCCGTTGCTAATCTCCACTGGGTATCCAGGGCCTCTCTACCTGGGCCCTTCACACAAGCAATTACACTTACAAAAGGGTGGCTGCGGGAATGCACCCCAGGATCTAATGTAGCTCAAATGGCGGGTCTTAGTTGCCGGAGCTGCTCTTGGTCGCTTGGGATTGGGGAGCTTCCCGCAGGAAGTGACCCTCTGGATACCCGCCTGCTCTGTCCACAGCGCCCGGCTTTGGCCGTTGTTGCTGGAGACACTGCCTGAGGCACCGCCAGCAGAGCGAGGCCAGCCTGACAGAGGCCTCTGGCCACTCTGTACTCGCTGGGATGCAAAGAGGGCCTTACCCTGGGGGATACGCTTGTGTGTGCTGGGGGTGGGGGTGGCAGCGCGGGGGCCTGGGGAGAGGACCCAGCTTCGCCCAGCCAAGCCTCTGCTAGGAGAGAAAACACCTGCCACGCAACTCCGCAAAACTTCCCGCCCCTTTCTCCACCCCCTCTCAAAGCCAGTCTCGGCCCCAGGCTCCCTCTTCTCCCAGCAGCTCAAAGTCAAAGTGCACTCTCGGTTCCCCCGGTTCTCTGCTCCGAGGTCCCTTCCTCTGCAATTAGCAGAGGTCGTTGCGCGGGGACGGCGGCGGCGGCGGCGCTGCCTCGGTGTTTAATAATCCGCACACGTGTGTGCCGGGTGGATTCCGCCCCCGCACAGGTGGGCCGATGCATTCGGCTGAGGTGGGGGCAGGGAACTGAAGTGTGAAGGGGCGAGTAGGGAGGACAGTCTTAGGTCGTCTGGCAGCTCCTGGGGCAAACAGGGCAACAGGACGCAAAGTCCTGGGCACCCGGAGGTGCAGCTGCAGGGATAGTGCCTCCTGTGCGCTCGCCCTTGCGTGGCCCACGCTGAGCGAGTCGGGTGCTGGGGTCCCCAGGTTCCAGCTTTACAAGCCAAGTAGAAGCCAGGGTCGGGTCCCAGGCCCCTCGCCTGCGAGGCGCGGGAGGGGTGTGTGTGTGTGTGTGTGAGTATGTGTGTACGGGGCCTGGAACACTGGAGCCACCGGCACTCACCACGCTATTGTCTGCCCGACGCGGGGCGCGGGGGTGCGCGCGGCTCCTTTCTGAACCCCAGCGGGCGCGCCCGCGTTGCCGGGGCGTCCGCGTCTCCCCGCGCCCCGAAGTCAAGCGCGAGTCAAGGTGCGAGCGTGCGTGGGAGCGTGGGCTGCAGGCAGGAGGCAAATGACGCCAGCTTCCACGTCGCCGTTTCTGCGCTCCGGGAATTGGGGCGGGGTCGCGTTCCCGTTGCCAACTCAAGCATTGATGGCCAAGGTCGGGCCTCTGCCTTCGGAGGTCCGTGTTCGGGTTCCGGGTCTCGGCCACCGGTTCAGGAGCGCCTCTGAAGCGGCTGCGCGCAGTAGGGCTTTCCCAAAGAGGAGCCCGCAGGTTGGAAGGCGCTCGTCCACTGCCGCGGGTAGCCGCGCCTCCAGCGCCCAGGTGGCGTCTCCTGCGGTGGCAAAGGCAGGCGAGAGTTTTCGATGCGTGGGTCGTACTTCGTGACCTGTTTGCGGAGTCGTGAGGGGCTGGAGGCGTCGGCAGTTGCGGTCGTTAGAAACCGTTCTGTAGCTTCAATGAAACGTTTGGGGGTTCCGAGAATTCGCGTTTGATTTTCTTCTTTTATTTTATTAATGTCATTGTAAAGGTTGAGTCCCAGTTGTGCGTATCTCTTCAAAAGCACCACGTTTTTAGGGGCCACAGGAGAGGGAAGAAGACTTTAAGCATCTTCACTAGTATAAGTAGGTGGAATAATTCATTCCCTAAGCACTCAGGTTTGCACCCTTCATAGGAGGGTGATCTATGACTGTTGAGGCAAAGTTTGTTTCGCAGTTGTCTCTTGCATTTAAGCAGCGAAGAGAATGTAGGTATTTGCTGGCATTACTTACCCTGAAAGCATCCTAAAAGGGTGCACATATGACAGCTTGCACAGAAAAGTCTCAGTAGCAAGCTGGGGAAGAAAGTTGGAGAGTGTTTATTAAAATTCTTAATTCTAACATTCATTAAGACGACCAGCAAATAGATCGAGGCGTACACTGACAAATTTCCACAGAATCATTTAAGTAAATAAAAGGAGTGTGTGCCTGTGTGTGTGTGTGTGTGTGTGTGTGTGAAAGAGAGAGAGAGCACTCCCAAACTTGCAAGCTTCTTAGATGAGTTACCTTTTTAAAAATCTACGTCACCGAGAAGGATGTTGAGACCTTTAATTAGCCAGTCAAATTCCTTTTTGGCAGAGCCTCACCATGTATACTCTCTCCTGATGAAGCCAGAAAACTCCTGTGAATCAGCTGCTTTCACAGAAGAACCCTAATCCATCATCTGCTAAAATGATGGACCATTTAAAGTGAAGTTAATATTTCTGTATTCATGATTCGGTCAGCAAATCATGTATACATATATATATATAATATATATTTAAATTTCCTTAGCAAGGGGATTTCTTCCCGCCCCCCCCC
>NW_004444170.1:2351182-2406035 GCF_000243295.1 Trichechus manatus latirostris | reverse complement strand
CCCCCCCCCATTCAAAGTTTTCAGCCAAAGCTTTCTAATGTTTCAGCTGCACACATCCAGTTCTTAGTTTAGGATTTTAAAGACTTAGAAAACATTAGCCAAAGGGAGGCTGGCTTCCAAGCTGACAGGTTTGGTAAAGTTGAATAGCAAAACAATGAGATCTCATCAAACAAGTATAGAAAAGCAAATAGCGAGTACTGGAGGGGTAGGAGAATTCCCTCAGGTTTCAAGAATCTCCACTGAGGGCAGACCTTGTGAGGAAAGGGAATTGCTGTTTTTATATTAGCTTTCAGCTGGTCAATCATGCTGGATAGGAAGACTGCCACAACGACAGAGCTTAAAAGTTCCTACAGGCAAAAACAGCTCCTCCTGGGGGCAATGCGTTCTTGGTCTCCAGTTTACTGTTTCAAACAAACACTAACGCAGCTTTGAAAATGTCAAGAAAACAGTTCTCCTGCCTTTAAGAAACAGATAAAGGCACAGTGGCCAGTTCTCACTGCAGACTGTACAGCAAATCCAGCGTAGACATTTCTAAACTGTCCAAATGCAAATGACATATTAAATACACTATTCTCTGCTGAATTCTAAATGCGCCTCTGGAAGTTTTTCTGCTGAGCTCATAGTGAAAATAAGCCATGACCACATGCAGGCATGTAATTTAAATTTCCCTTTTTGCCTTTTATATTTCATCTGATTAAGTCCATTTCTCTTAGTAAGATAATTAAGAAGTTCAATGGGTAGTCTTTCCACATCACCAGTGGCAAAGATATACTTTTTGTTTGATTAGCTAATCAGAGGGAAATATTTGAGTAAAGTTATACATATTCTACAATCTTTGGTAGTATTTGTACTCGAGTTGCATGGGCATATTTAACGATCTACTGGCATGAACTTGGATTGCTATGAATAGCACTGGCTACTGGTAGGGCCAAACAATTTCTCCTCTGTGCTCTGACCACTGCAGCAACCAGAGGTAGATTTTTTTTTTTTTTTTAAACAGTAGTACTATCTTAGATGTACAACCAGAAGCAAAGGAATAGATGTTTTGGCTATGCTGAAACCAATTAGTCCTAAAGGAGATCAACCTGTTTACGTTGCCTTCAATAGCATAGATATTTAACTCATTGGATATCTATTCCCAAGAAAAACCTATTGGTATAAAAATCAAATAATTTCATTTATGTATTTATGCGTAAGTGCAATGACCCTAACATGATGCACCCTTTGATTAATCAACGTCTATATTTAGGGTGGAATTTAGTTACTAGCAATGACATTAATACGTAACAGAATTAAAATTCCCTTTATATAAAAATAATAGAAGAAAATTATTTAATTGAGCTAGGTAGAATTGAATGATTATAGGAGCTTTATGAACATAATGCCTAATTTCCCCCCCAAAGGATGACCCTTTTTAGGTACAGTACAGTGCAAAACTTTTTGTTTCCTTTTTTTATTTCAGCTGTAATTTTCTTTAAACTATATCAATCAATAATTTCTAGAAAAAGAAAATGCCATCAATAATTTAGGAAAGTTGCAAGATCTTTATCCTCAGTCTAGAAGAAGAAAATGCCATCAATACTTTAGGGAAGTTGCAAGATCTTTTTCCTCAAACATCTTTGTTCTAGCTGGATGAGAGATTTCATCATCCCGTAGGCAAGGCATCTCATTTAACAAAATCTAATCTGAATATGATATAAGCATTCTATTGAGGAATGACATTTCAACAAATGAACTTGTGTAAAAGTCAGTGTTACTTAGACCCGGAGTGGCTACATTTATCTCCACCTAAAATTTTTCTAGCGTATTAAAAAAAATGCAGGCATGAGCAGCTATTAAAAAGTAACTACTGTATCTTTTATGTCACTAATAGATTGTGCAATTTAACTT
Organism: Trichechus manatus latirostris; assembly: GCF_000243295.1. Taxonomy (NCBI): domain Eukaryota; kingdom Metazoa; phylum Chordata; class Mammalia; order Sirenia; family Trichechidae; genus Trichechus; species Trichechus manatus. The sequence goes on along the minus strand of NW_004444170.1, from coordinate 2,404,145 downwards.
GTACTAGTTTTATCTCATCCTGCTTTATCTTCTACTAGTTTTATCTTGTACTGCTTTATCCTTTACTAGATTTAGCTCAGGAAAAGTTAGTTATAAACAGGAAAGAAATATTTCAGTCTTGTCATTATCCAAATATATGCAATATAAAAAGGATACTTTCATCTTAGTGCAAATAAAATTAATGTAATTTTGTCCCATCATTTGTAATGGCATGCATAATGTTGTATAATTAAAAAATTATCTTTGTTAATGACTTAAAATCAAGAAAAATATAGAAACAAATGAATCAAATTGTTGGTGCCTCTTCTCAGTTTTTATACCAATGAGTCACTTTCAGAATATTATTGCGACCTGAGATTTAAGTTATATAGACTATTGACTCAATTCTAAGTACCTTTATTTTTTTTTTTTAGGCCTTATGTATTTTGAAGACCCTCAACCTCAACAATAATATTCAAGAAAAACTAGTATAAAGTGTAGATATTTTAGATGGAATACAAAATTCTTTCTGAATTATTCAGATAATTGTAAGCCAGATGAGTCTCAATGGAGTCAGCTGGTTTTAAGGGCCTCATGCATTTCTCTCAATGTGTTACAGTAACTCTGGTTTTTGTTTTTTCTACACTACATGTCACCTTTATCATTTAAATGTCAGCATTGTAACCATAATATAGAGTTTTTGAATACTTCCTAGGATTATTGTTTACAACATTTGTTTGCATAAAAATTGTGTGAGGTTTTGTTTAAACGCAAGAGATTTCCAATAAATGGGTTTTGGATGGTGCCAGAAATCTTCATGTTTACTCACCTCCCCCACCCCCCACCCCTCTAGCATGTAGCGTTTTTCTGAGTGTGATAGTTTTCCACTTAGAGGAACACAACATTGGACACTAGGTTGTGTGGTAAAATATAGTTTATAATTTTGACGTCGTTAAAAGGATACATATTTTCATATAATATATTCATATATAAAAGGTTTATTGAATATATGTGAGTGTCTATATCTATATTATGTATAGATATATACCTCTGTTTCAATAAAAGGCATCAAATTCTAACAGCCTATTCACTGAGCCTTCACAGGCTCTTTAATTAGTGCACACTGATTTCATGATGAATATACTATATCGTCAATTTCTGCGATGATTTCAGAGGATTTCTTCTTTATTATCAGTGCCTCCACTGTCAGTGTTCATTATTCTATGCTGTTTCATCTTTAAGAATAATGGTTTTACAACAAAGCTAAGATTCATGCTCCTTGTCCATAAGGTTTATATTATAGGACTACTTCAAGAGATAATTATACTCTTTCATATAAAAATACTGTACGAATGAATTATTTTAGTTTTTTTTTCTTTTACTGTTTAGTACTCTGATAGGATTAGTGTTATGTAATAAAGAGCTCAATGTAAGATTAAAGTTTGAATTATTTGGGGAGTGATTTCTAATGCATTAAAAGCCTTTGAAATTAATTGTGAATTCTAAGCAACCATTTTCCAGATGCCTGATAAATTCCTATGCCTTGATTCAGAGAAATGTATTTCTCCTTTTATTTTTAATAGAAAATGTTTTCATTAATCTCTTACAAGTAATTTTCTATAGAAAATTGATATTAATGTAAATTACAGGGATAACTTGCACCATGCACATTCCTCATAAATAGTACACATCCGTGGCAGTGAGTTACATGACAGTGATTTTTTGACCTGTGGCTGTCTGAGTGAATTCTCATCCCTTTTCCCATCAGTAAACTGATTGTCAACACAACACAACTTTGACTGTTGTGCAAAATGGATAATCTTCAGGGTTAGAGAGAGATAAACAATGCTCCTTCTTAGGAAAGCGATGAGTTTCTTGACCTTAAATATCTTCACTCCTCTTTTGAAGAATGGACTGTAAGAGTGTGTTCAACGGCCCTCAAATTGTTTTTGTTACCATATTTAACAACTTTGTTTTTGATCAGGAAACTGATGCACTTTGATGTAGAACACAGCTGTGGATAGTTAAGTCTTGAAGGGTATGATTGGCACTTCATACAGAAAATAAAAGTAACCTTGCCAACATAAGAAAGGTCACACACTTACAAGAAATTAACTGACCTGAGCAGATACTTCCCTCTATGGGCTAGCAATGTAAATTTCTTCAGCACCAATCTTGCATTTCTTGTTTTATCTGTTTTTTTTCTCCTTTCTTTAAAAATGTAATCATTGTGGATAAGAAGAAAGAAAAACACAGCTGTCGCTTTTTCTTTCTTGTGATCTGCTGCATACATGAGTTTGTAGGTTACCTGTTCAGTGGGTATGTTTCATTTGTAGGTTACCTGCTCCAACATGAAAGTTTCATTTTACATGAAAACAATATGAAATTCCTAATACTTTCAAAAGATTGTTTAGACAATATCAAGAGAAAGACAAGCGAGAAAAATAATCTTGCTAATGTTAGATGAAATTATATTTACTTATTGACGTATTTGCATATATTGGTGGGACTACCACCATTTGATGCGTCCCAATGATTGGTTCTAAACCCACCCAGAGGAGCCTCAGAAGCCAGGCCTGGAGATCTGCTCCTGAAAGGTCACGGCCTTGAAAACCGTATGATGCGGTTCTACGGTGTAACCGTGGTGTCACCACGAGTGGGAATTGTCTTAACTGCAACCACAATCAGTGAGACCATTATTCGGGGGAAATCCGTAGATTTTAGTCTGTCATGATCCTTAACAATGAAGCAGAGGCTTAGTGAGGGGGAACGACTGTCCAGGGGCAATCTCTAAGTTGCACTTCCCCCACGTTCAAGTGACAGGAATCAGCACAAACTCCTTCCCCCCTCTTGTCCAGCTACCTCAGTCAGACGCCTTTCATTCTGTGGCGCCTCGGAACGTCATTCGGCTCTTTTTCTGACGGCCACCTTGGACTTGTGTCAGAAGGCAAGTACCCCTTCTGCCCCCCGTCCCCACCCGCTGCAACGAAGACCCCAGGGCCAAAGAAGAGATTTGGGGAGACTATATTCTTAAATAAAACTACCCCAAACCAAACCAAACCCCTTGCGGGTGAGTCAATTCTGATGCATAGTGATGCACAGCGACCCTACAGGACAGAGGAGAACTGCCCCATAGAGTTTCCAAGGAGTGGCTTGTGGATTTGAACTACTGATTTTTTGGTTCTCAGTTGAGCTCTTAACCACTGTGCCACCAGGGCTCCTAAATACAACCAGTTGCTGTAAATGCGACTCCAACTCATGGTGACCCCTATGTGTAGAACTGTCCTCTGTAGCATTTTCAGTGGCTAATTTTCCAAATAGATTTCCAGGCCTTTCTTCAGAAACACATCTAGGTCGACACAAACCCTCGATCTTTAGGTTAGAAACCTAGTGAATGTGTTAACTGTTGCACCATCCAGAGACTCTTAAGTACGGTTACAGTAATCATTTTGTTCACTTGAAGATATGTCCTTTACCATCAAGAATCACTCAGTTCAATATAACCGGAATTCACTGAGCCTTTACTGTTGACCTAGGCCACATTCTTAACATACAAGAAATTTAATCTGTGATTGTCCTCAAGGAGCTTCCGTTCTTCAGAAATAAACTATAATCATTGACATAATTAGCATTTGTTCAAATATTAGACTATGTAGAAAACAAAACAAGAAACAAACCTGTGGCCGTTGAACTGATTCCCACTCAGAGCGACCCTATAGGAGAGGGTAGAACTGCCCCATATGGTTTCCAAGGCTGTAATCTTTACAGAAGCAGACTGCTACATCTTTCTCTAGCAGAGCACTGGTGGGTTTGAACCAAGGACCTTTTGGTTAGCAGCGGAGCTCTTAACCACTGTGCCACCAGGGCTCCTTAGACTATGTAACAGAGACATTAAATGCCCTGCAGATATTGGAGAGGAGTTTATATAGGAAGTGGAAACTTGAAGGAGCCTCACAGAATGAATAGAAAGGTCAAGGTAGTGAAGTGAAGATGGGGATGTAAGAGACCCGCCTGTGGACAGCCAAAGTCCTTTTTGTTGTTGTCTTCCTTTTATTGAGATATAGTGAGGGCCAGTTTAAGTGTCAAGCGTGAAATTAACTCATGCATGTTGATGCTCAGTGGAAGTCAGGCCCTTCCTCCTACTCGGATATTCCTCTATGGCTCCTTAAATCTGAAAGCCCAGATATGGGAGGAGATAAACTTCTGTGCAGCTATTTCCTAAGACATATACACATGCGATTTATTTTAGGCCTTCTCTCCTGCTTTCCATATGTAGCCAATGAATCCAACCCTGTTTGAACTAGTTACCTATTTCCTGGGAACTAGAATTTTTGCCATTTTTAAACTTTTTTTTTCCTTTCAAGTTCTATGATTGGTGTTGTCTTCTAATTCTTGTTGTTGCTGTTCTGTTGTGTTTGTAGCCGCTTCCAGAGTGTAACACAAACAAAACCCTGGGTGACAAAGAAAGGACGTCCTAGTTTACTGCCTGTGTTGATTCCTTGAGTGTGGTTTTTGCCTCTGCAGAATACAGCGTACGCTCCTCAGACTGACTTCAAAGTCCTCCATCTTCTGGCTTCATCTCTCTTTCCAGCTCCGTCTTCTGTGCTCTCTGCTAGTTGCTGCCACCTTCAATCAAACGAGGTTAACGCACATCTGAAACATACGTTATAAACCCTTGGCTGTTAACTTAAAGGTTTGTGGTTCAAACTCACTCAGTGGCTCTAGGAGAGAAAGACCTGTTGATATGCTCCCATAAAGATTACAGCCTAGAAAACCCTATGGGACACTTCTACTCGACAGCACCCAGCAACAACAACAACAAACAGACTTTATGCTTTATCATCAGTGAGTCTTTCTCTTACACCTCAATGATTGTTTATTTCCGTTTATCCCAAACCTACCCATCTCTGAGACCACTTCTGATTACCTGGCCCATAAATTGCTCACCCAATTTCTCTTTCTAAATTTCTTTGTCACTTATGTTTAACACTCATAAATCATAACATAGGAAACCTTGGGATTAGGGTCTTCTATTTTTGTTCTTCTTTTAATTGTTTGTTTGCTGCAACTTTGTTTTCCGTAGATTTTAAAGCCCCAGAGAAATAAAAAAGACTCTCAAACTATCATAGTGTTTTCATTACACATTAACTATTTCTTCAATTAATTAACAAATATTCTACAGCCTATGTCATTTACTTGATTCTGTCATTTTTTAGTGAGCCCAATTAATGTATTTTAAACAGTTTGTGGCGGGAGGTGGGAGGAACCTCACAGAAGGTGATCTATGCAAGGTACCAGTAATGATTTCTTCATGTCAGATGACAAGACTAGAACTCGGTAATACAATTAGCTTTGAAACTGTATATCCAAGGTCCTATTTTAACATGTTTGTTTGATTCATTTGTGTTTCATTTTCGTGATTGTTTCTCGTAGTGTATAGAGTACAGGCAGGAGAAAGATGTGGCAGTCTGCTTCCGTAAAGATGACAGCCTTGGAAACCCTATGGGACAGTTCTACTCTGTCCTGGAGAGTCCCTGTGCATCAGAATTGAGTTGATGGCAATGGGTTTGGTTTAGAGGGTTTACAGAGTAAGATATTTGGGATGATAACTTTTTTTTCTTTTAGCGATAATTAGTGATATTAGGGCTTGTTCAGCAGAGATGTCAACCTACAATTGCCGTTTTGATCTTCATGACTATTTTATCTCTCAGCTTTTTAATTTATAAAAAAATTACATAAGAGGATTATGGAACAAAGAACTAATCAGTCTCTTTCTTTTACAACTGCAATTACAACATTACCTTTCCAGTGTTCTTTTAATGCAGAGAAAGGAACAGAAGGGACACGTTGTCAGGGTATTTAAACGACAGATTCTTCTGACCTGAAAGTACAAGAACTATAGCGATGCTGACTTTGTATACAATTTAGATCTCCTAGCATATGTGTTTTTCTTTCTATTTTTATGGACAGTAAGAGGCCTTTAGAAAAAAGTTTGTATAAAAATAATAGAATTTGTTACATGGTGACTAACATTTCTTCTGTGAAGTGAGCTCTCTTGCCTTTTATATTTTAAGAAGAGAACCTATGAGAAGAAAAAAAAAAACTTATGTTAGAGATTTAATACTTATGTTAGAGATTTGCTATCAGTTATTACAGGCTTAAAACCAGAGATCTGAGTCCCTTTTTTGCCCTTTAATAGCAATGCTCATTCTTGGTCCCTAAATAAGGAAGGATAGAAACAGGAAGCCAAAACATTTGTAGCAAGATAAGTTTATGTAGCCCTCTGTTCCCCATGTGTATGCTTTCTATAGGACCAGACACCACCAGGAACAATTACAGAGCTAGAAAACAGAGTTAAGAAGAAGGACAGACTGAAGTAGCAGTCTTCCACCTTAACACTGTTTGTGTTAGTTATTGATTGCTGTGTAACATGTTACTTCAGACTTAGCTGCTTAAAATAACACATTTGTTTTCTTCCAGTTTCTGTAGGCCACGAGTTTGTGCGTGGCATAGTTTGGTCTCTGCTTAGGGTCTTACAGGCTGCAAGCAAAGTGTCTTCTGGGAATGCGGTCTCAGTTAAGGTCACCTGGGGAAGAATCTGCTTCCAAGTCCAGTCAGGCTGTTGGTAGAATTTAGAGCCTTGAAATTGTAGGACTGAGGGATAAGTTTATTGCTGACGATTGGCCAGAGGCCACCCTCAGATCCTAGAGGCTGTTCTGCAGTTCTTGCTACCTGGGGTTTCCCAACATGGCCTTTTGCTTCCTTAAAGCCGGAGAAGGAGAGAGACTCCAGTAAGTCTGCAGCTAAAACCTTGTATGTGATCACTTACCCATAGGCATCTCCTTGGCTGTGTTCTATTGGTTAGACACAAGGGCTAGGTTCTGCCCACACTCAAGAGGGTGGGACTCACACAAGGGCTTGGACACCATCAGGTGGGGTCATGGAGGCCACTCTAGGAGTCTGTCTGCTAGTCTGTTCTAGGAACCTGTTAACATGGAAAGAATATCTCAAAATTGATAAGCAAAGGGCATAGGATGTAACTAAACTGGGCAACAAAAACAAATAGGTATTTTACAGAAAGAATGAACCTAAATAATACACATGTATGAAAAGATTCCCAAACTTATTAGTGACCAAAAGAATGTAAATTAAACAATGTTTTCCCCAATGCATTTATGAAACTACCATGGGTAAAATCAAGTTGAAGCAAGGGCAGGAGAATACTCTCATACTACTGATGTACATCCAGAAAAAGCTGGGGTGTGGTCATTTGGCCACACAAGTCAAAATTATAGGTGATCAGATATTTTGACCTACAAATGTGTTACATTGTGCAGAAATGTATGTTTATGTGTTTTCACCCTTTTTCTAATAGTGAAAAATTGGACAGAACTCGAATGTCCATCATCCTAAAATGGTTAAGTAAATTGTTGCATGTCATGCTCTGTTACATATGCGAAAGTTTCTGTGGTAAAATGCTGAGTTGAAAATGTAAAATGGTATGAATAATATGATCCAATTTTCGCATAAGGAAATGTCATGATACTTCCAAACACATGTAAAATTATCTGAAAACACGAACACTATACACTATTTACACTTAAAATATTGTATGATTTTTTAATAACCATATCAGATTTCTTTAAAAAAGAATATTTCATAAATTAAAAAAGATTTACCTGATAACAATTAAAAAAAAAAAAAGGAAGCGCTGATTTCCTCAGATCGTGTTGATGAGCTTAGTGGAGGCAAAGCGTAGGGAATCGTAAGATTTTTAAACTTGAAGCGAACTTCAAACTTATAAACCCAATCCTCTCTTTGCTTCCAGAGTAGTTAAGTGTCTTGCCCAAATTCACAGAGGAAAATTAAGGCGGAGCTGAGGCCCTTTTCATTTTCCAATGCTTCTCTCTTGGGAGCACACACCACTCCCGACTGTCTAGCACCCCATCTTCACACCAAACCAGACTAAGAATCCATCTTTCTCCCCCCTCCTTCCCTAGGTCTCTCCCTTCTTCCTCCCTGTCTCTCACATGCTTTCCTTTCTGTATTCCCCTCAGTTTGTTACTTTGCCTCCGGGGTAAGTAAAAGAGCAGAGAGTCTGTCCTCTCAGTGTGTAAACATGCAGAGAACGCTTATGATTACTCTTGGGGAAGGACAGCATGGCCAGGAGAGTTCTGGGCTTAAATTTAAAACCTAAGATTACCCTGGTGCCTGGAGAAGCCAGCACTCAACCTTTAAGTTGCTGAGTTAGTACAGAGCTGCTGCTGGTGCCACAGGAGCCCTCAGGTGAATGGAAAAGTGATGAAGGATTTTGTCACCTTGTTAAGTACTTAAGTACAGTTATTTCTTTTTGATCATTTACAAACATACTACTGTGATGCCATGTTGTTAAATACATAATATTTTTACATTGATGTAATTATAAATTTGTCCCTCTAGGATGTTTAATTCTGAAGAACTCAAAACATTAAATTTCAACAAAGTGAAATATTTTATTTCTTAGTTGCTGTTGTTAGGTGGCATTGGGCCAAGTTTTAACTCCTAGTGACCCCAAGTGACAGAGTAGAACTGCCCCCATAGGGTTTTCTAGGCTGTAATGTTTAAAGGAACAGATTGCCAGGTCTTTCTCCCCCAGAGCTCTGAGTGGGTTCAAACTGCCGGCCTCTTGGTTAGCAGCCCAGTGCTTAACAACTGTGCCACCAGGATGCCTCTTTATAGGGTTGCTCAGATTAGTAAGGTTGAACAACTGCATTTTAAAATTTTTTAATGACCAAAATAATTCTAATTATGAAATGGTTTAATAGAAATAAAAACAGCTCATTATTTAGGTTGACATTTAATGTCTTATGATAGAAAAAAGAATATTAATTTCAATGTGCTCAGGGGTTCCGTTGTGGAGCGGATAGCCATACAGAAGGGCTGTGTTCCATGGGGCATCTGTTTCAGCACATCACTGGAGCTAGACAGCCAGGATTCACATCCTGCGTCTGCCCCTCAGTGTGTGGCCTTGGGAAGAGTCTTAAGCCCTCTGAATATCAGGCTCCTCATCTTTGCAAAGGGGGTGACAACTGTACTTAATATTGTGAGGATTAAATAAATAAGCACATGCAAAAAAAAGTTAGAACAATGCCTGGTATTTGCTAAGCTTAAATAAATGTTACCAAGTGTTTTATTATAGCAACTAAAATATTAGAATCTCAATTCCGTGTATGATCTCAGAAATAATATTGGAGCAAACCCTATTTTTCTGAGAGAAATTATTTGTAAGTGGCGATTACTAATTATTTGGATATAAGTGAATATTAAAGGGTTTATAAAAATCATAATACCAGCTTCTAGATCCTTAGAATGTACAAAATGCATTCATATTTATTTCTTTATTACAGACAATAATATAGATTCTCTTTAAGATGAAGTGATAGTAAAAGCAAGATCCTAATTTGAATTTATACTTCGAATTTAGTTTGAATAAAATCAGATGCTCAGTAAAGCCTTCTAGAGAGGATGTGTTTTACAAGTCATTCAAGATCAGAAAGCACGAGAAGTTTGAAGTTACTATAGAACCAAAAATACCAAACCTGTTGCCGCTGAGTCGATTGTGACTCATAGCAACCCTACAGGGCAGCGTAGAACTGACCCGCAGGGTTTCCAAGGCTGTCAATCTTTATGGAAGCGGACTGCCACATCTTTCTCCACTGAGAAAGTGACTGGTGGGTTTGAACTGCTGACCTTTTCGTTAGAAGCTGAGCGCGTAACCACTGTGCCAGCAGGGCTCTCAGTTATCATGGAGGAGCACGAAAACAAAATAATAGAAAACTTTTTAGGAAGCAAGATGGTTCTGAAGAGTTAGTTTATCTACAGATACTGGTGCATTAGTTGTGAGTATTCCAAACAACTCCGTGATGATTTTGTGTGCTGACAGGGTTCATATATTTTTTAAATGCTTAGTTTTGGCCAAGAAAAGTATTTTGGCCAAGAAGACATTTTTGAATGGAATGACTTGCTGATTGAGTCATTTGAAAAGAATGGCTAAATAAGTTATTTGATAGCAATATCATAAATCTATTACCCTTTTGAATGTGAAGAAGAACGAGTGACTTCAATGACTCTGGGGTTATTAAAATCTTTACAGTGATTAGCACCCAGTTCGTTGACTTAAGCATTTTTCCCACACTGAACATGGAGAAATCGGTAATAATAACAGCCAGTATAGTCTGGCCTTTTCCTTCTTGCTTAGACGTCCCAGGTGAGTGTCCCGTGACTTCAAGTGTGAACGACTGTTGATCTGAAAAGCTGTCCATCGTTGCCTAAGTTTGAATACTTGTGAAGAGATGGTAAAAATTAGGGTCCTATGTGTGAGGTTCCAAGTGACAGTGACAAACATAAATCTCAAACGATGACGTCAGTATATGTTCTTTGCAAGGCCACATGACTGAGACACTCAGAATAAGGAGACCTGGAATTCAAGGGGCCATTGCGAAATGCAAACGGAAGCATCGCCAGTTTGGCTGTTGAAGGCAGTGTCTGTCTCTCTAACACCTGGGGTGCCCAGTGCACGCCAACACCGACGCCCTGTGAACACGGCACCTCTGCAGGGTCTTCCAAAAAAAGTGACTTTTGAGGTCTTGAGTATTGGGCGCCCTATGAATGTTTGAATGAGTTGGTTAATTAAGTATTTAATGCATTGCCTGAATGCTTAGATGGTGCTTAGTTCATTTCGAGCAGGCCAGCCCTGTAGTTACTCAATTAGATCCTGCTTCAGGCCCCATTACTTCCACACTCAGGGCAGTCATCTGTGCTTGGTGCCAGCTTGGCAGCAACCTGATTTGTGGTTCTGTGACTTAGTTTTCAGACACAGACTCCTTAAAAGATGCTCACCCAACACTATTTCAACAAGCATGTACTGAGTGCTTATGGTCTACACAGTTGTGTAAGGCAGTAGATTTGAATGCAAATGCATTCAGGACAGTGATTTCAGTGAGATAATTCCAAAACTGATATTCAGTGAGTAGCTATGTGATGTCCTTTGGAGCTCTAAGTTTCTCTGCTGCTTGTAGAGGTCAGAGAAGAAGAGATACTTGAGTCCGTTAAGACTCACGAACACGACACTCACACACAGCCATTTCCTTTTACTTGAAATCATTTTGACATGGGCCTTATGAAGAGCTGTTAAATGAGTTTGGGATAAATGTTGCTGTGTTTTTAACAAAGGTAGAGAGCCCTGGTAGTGCAAATGGTTAAGTGCTCAGCCACTAACTGAAGGGTTGGCAGTTCTAACCCACCCAGCTGCTCCGTGGGAGAAAAGACCTAGCGATCTGCTTCCCTAAAGATTACAGCCAAGAAAAGCCTATGGGGCAGTTCTCCTCTGTCACGCGGGGTCGCTATAAGTCGGAATAGATTCAACAGCACCCAACAGCAAACAACAACAAGAAGCATGGCGTAAACTTGCCTGCTTTGTTTCAGAGAATGGAATTGTAAATTCTAATCATTGCAAAATAGTTCGTGCTCTCGGTCCTCTATTCATGAAGGAGCTATGTAATCAATTAAATGTCTTGTATTAATTGAGATAGAATATAGTTAACAAGTACAAGTGCAGAAGTAATGATCCACATTCTAGAAAAGGCTTAAGGATGAGAGATTGATGAACACATGTTCCACCTTGAGAAGAAGACTGATGTGATGGCTGATAGTAAAAGTGTATAAAAAGGAGCACTTCACCGGTACTTACTGTGGTCAATTCAAGTGCTTATGCTGGCCATCTGACGAATTGCACTATTAGGAGAAAAAGATAACATACGCCCTTATTTGACCCCTTCTGAACACACTTGATGCTGTAGTGGACTTCGCTTTACGTTTATAGCTGACTAGCAATGGATCTCAATGTACCTTTAAGTACAGTTGCACTAAAGTGGCACTTACTTCAATGAATATTTGTTAACAAAAGAGACCAGTGGAAGGAATAGACGTATCATATACTTACGATATCTAATTTGCTTCTAAAATTAAACTAATTTCCAACAAGGACATGCTGTGGAGGTGGGCGGGCTTCATTAAAAAAAAAATGTTGAAGCAACATAACATCTTAGCTTATTTTGGATAGATGGGGTATTTGTAATTGAGTTTCATGCTGTATTTTTAAAGTTATTTTTAAATTATTGGATTCTTTTGGACATAGTAAAAGACCAGTCTGAAAGGTTTTATATGTATTAGACTTTATGCATTAGAAAGAGCTAAAGTAATACTATAATACTATAGGGACATTATGAAATGTTATATTTTTTATGAAAATTCTATACAAACTTTTTTGCATTATGTTAAGATCCTTTCACTAATTTCGTATGGTATATAAATAGACAAAATGATTTTTATGAAGTATCAAAACAAACTAAGAAAAGGGATAGCTGCAAATTTGATGAGGCAGTTAGGCCATACATTTGTAGAAAATTATTACAGAAAAAAAAATCATGATTTGTGATAGCCTCATAATAATAATCAAATACTGACCCTTACATATAGGAAGTTATTACCTGCACTGAACAAAAGTCCAGTCCAAACCAGAAATGCATAAATATCCATGCTACTACTGTATTTTTGTTTTTTTCCAAGCAGATTGTCTCATAGTACATAAAATTAGTTTCATCAGATAATTGCCAATTGGAGTAACGCAGGAAACTAATTACTCCTAGTTGGCTCACCTCAACCTACTCTGAGCCCATAAGCTCTGTTTTTCCCCTATTATTGCAAATAATGCATACACAATTCATGACTCACACGTTTGCTGTGATCTACTACAATGACTGGCTGCTGTTTTTGTTTACTCAATGCATCAGAGGAAGTCATGGGGAGCTCGTGGTGGGTGAATTCCCTTTGGTCTGCTTCTTGAATTGCCATGACTCACTTTGGATTAACACTTGTTTTCAGATGCTGTACTGGAGCTTATAGGATGGGGGTTTCTAGTCTAAACTCAGCTGATTCTATTTTGGGGCCCTTCTTGAGCTTTAGTGTTTTCCTCTGAAAAAGGAACTGGTTTGGGCCTTTCTCGTTCAGCCCCGACATTCTTTGACTTCTATTCCAAGTATAGGGGCAATCAGACCAAATCAGTACATACTTAGAGAGTTATGGCATAGTAGCCTAAATTCCATAAGGAAACTTGCAGCCAGGAGGGAGAAGTAATCCCTGTTATGTGCGTTTAAAATTTATTTTTCCTTTCTTAATTCTAAAGCATTAATTTAGTAATCCTCAGTTTTTCTCTCAAATGATACAATTATATGTCATTTAATTAATGTAAGTTGAAATTAATTACTCCTTGAATTTTTTTTTCCTGATATTTTCACAAACCCTTTGAAAACTAGAAGTCACCGTGGTGTATTAAGGCACCAGGGCCTTGTTTTCGTCTTGATTCAATGGGGCCAGCTGGTCACACTGATTATCTTCATTACTTGGTTCTTTCCTTTTTTAGAAAAGAAGTGTTTACCGCAGCTTTGGGGCAGAAGCCTCCTTCCCCACTTCAGTCACTAGATGTGAGTACCCTCTGTTAGAGCTGTCAGAACAAGCATCAGTTTTCTGTCCGAGATAAATTTTGGGTTGAACCTGTTGTCTAATAACTCTTCCTCTCTTTTTTTTTTTTCAGCCCCAGAATGAACATTAAATCTCATTTATTATTTATGTGAAACTCTATATAGTTGTTAAATACTTAAGATACTTAGTAGCACACAACATCTTTGGGATACAGCTCAATACTGTATTTTATCATCTAATATTTCCCTGTCAAAGAAAGCAAGACTCAAAAAGTCACTCCCTTCCAGCCACATGTTCTAGGTTGTAAAACAAAGACCAAGGACATTATTCTTCCATCTCTGCCTCTGGGTCTGATCATTAAATCTCCTTTCTTTCCAACTATACCATCTTGCTACAGTATAAAGAATGGAAACAAAGTCTCTATCAATGTTTATTTGTTCCACAGTTAAACTATAAAATGTTTATTGGGTCTTGTCCTAAAGAATTGTACGTGTTGAACTGTTAGTTGATATTTCTTTAACTCATTTTCCTGTGTCCATCATTCTCCTTCAGCACCTACCAATTTATACACTGCATTTGTAGAATCTTCTCCATTTCTGTCAAGAACTTTACATGTATCTAGATTCCAATTATAAAGATTGAAAATAATCAAGGGAATCTTTTTAATGCAGCTGCTAAGGGTAAACTGGAATGCTAAATACTATGTAAGAATACTTTGTAAAATAAAACCTTCCAGGGACAGACCCTTCTAAAATTTCCCCTTGCTTCGCATTGCTTTACTTTAAATCATTTTCCTCTTTAAAATTTATTTTTGCCTTTTATTTCCGGAAACAGACTTTGGAGAAAGACCTTTTCAGTCAGGTGACTGTTAGATTTCTTATGTTGATGTGAAAGGAAAAAAAGATGTTTCTGATTGCCACATTCAGTGCCAAAGAAGCTAAACCATGACATGAAATCCTACAATTTTCTTTTAAATCTCTGGGTGGATTAAAAAAAAAAAATTATACACACAGCAAGCATAGCAAATGTATCACCACAACATAAGCATTAAAGTGCTGTGGTCAGGGGCAGGGTAAAAAAATCAGCGTTACTCTTCCACAGAGTGTGCTTAATGGCGTTTGGAAGATCTGTGGAGATACAAAATTAGAGAAAGTCATGTATAAATGTTATGTCTCACTGCAGAGGCTTTTTGAGTTTCCATTATGGGTGGTGGTGGGGGATTATTGTGCAGGAACAGACTCTGTGGTTTCTGTAGATGTCAACTCCGTTCCTATCTTTATATTGGATTTCAAGGGAACATTATATAAATTGTAGAAAAAGTTCTGGAACCAAAACTTGGAAAAGTAGTGCCTCAATACAAGCAAATTGTATTTGCAATACAAGTAGTTTTAATATGTATTACTGAAATAAATTCAGATATTTATTCAATTGACTTTGTTGGGCATCAACTGTATGTCAATGTTCTGCTCTTTGCTATGCAGCCGAAGTGAATGACCCCTGACTGCCAGCATTTTATGTTTCAATAAGGAAGATTTTTCTCAATAATATGATCAGATTAATGAGATTAGACCATATTTAGCAAAGCGTTAAAGAAAGAATAAGTATTTCCTGATATGCTATTATATATATATTTTGCTTTATTTTTATTTGTTTATTGTACTTTAGATGAAGGTTTACAGAGCAAAGTAGTTTCTCGTTAAACAACTAATACACATGTTGTTTTGTGGTGGTTGTCAACCCCACGACACGTTAACACTCTCCTCTTCTCGATCTGAGGTTCCACGGTACCAGCTTTCCTGCCCCCTCCTGCCTTCTCGTCCTTGACCCCGGGCTCGTGTGCCTATTTAGTTTCATTTTGTTTTATGGGCCTGTCTAGTCTTTGGCTGAAAGGTGAACCTCAGGAGTGACTTCAGTACTGAATTAAAAGGGTACCTGGGGGCCATACTCTGAGGGTTTCTCCAGTCTCTCTCAGACTAGTAAGTCTAGTCTTTTTTTGTGAATTAGAATCTTGTTCTACATTTTTCTCTAGCTTTGTCCAGCACTGTCTGTTGTGATCCCTGTCAGAGCAGTCAGTGGTGGTAGCCGGGCATCATCTAGTTGTGTTGGACTCAGTCTGGTGGAGGCTGTGGTAGTTGTGGTCCATTAATCCTTTGGACTGATCTTTTCCCTTATGTCTTTGGTTTTCTTTATTCTCCCTTGCTCCAGATGGAGTGGGACCAGTGGAGTATCTTAGATGGCTGCTCACAAGCTTTTAAGACACCAGAAACTACTCACCAAAGTAGGGTGTAGAACATTTTCTTTATAAACTATGTTATACCAATTGAGCTAGATGTTCCCCGAGATCATGGTCCCCAGCCCTCAGCCCAGTAATTCAGCCCCTCAGGGAGTTTGGATGTGTCTATGAAGCTTTTATGACCTTGCCTTGGTCAAGATGTGCTGGCTTCCCCAGTATTGTGTATGGTCTTACGCTTTATCAAAGTTACCACTCATCTATTGTCTAGTTAGTATTTTTCTCTCCCCACCCCTCTCCTCCCTCGTAACTATCAAAAATTGTTTCTTTCAGTGTACAAACCATATACACATATACACTAAACCCAAGTCTTCATTCCTGTAACTTCTACATGTATGGTCCTATTTATGCCTGCAGGAGCAGCATATACTGATATCACTTCTTATTTCATTAGATAGGTCTAAAAATATATGAAAACAGATTTTATATCTTTTAGCTTCTCTCCTCAGCTTTTTAAACATTTTCTCACAACTTTTTTTTCTGAGATCCTTAAGACATTTTAAAAATTGTTGGCTGTAATAAATAGTTAGGGGTAACTGACCCCTAAAATGCTTGATGTCTGCTGCCAATGACTTGCTTTTATGGAAAATATGTTATAAACAATCACAGACTAGGATGTCTGAGCTAACGGGTTTAGAGGATATTTGTCCCCAGTAGGAATCAACCCTACAAGTCAACTTTACCTTTGAGTTTTCTATTTCCTGTTATAATAAGGAGAATTACGTTAATTTTAGAGAAAACATAACTTATAAAAAGTTGGTTATATTTGTACAAAAACCTGGCGATCTGCTCCATGAAGATGTATAGCCTAGGACACTCTATGGAGCAGTTCAACTCCATCCTATAGGGTCACTAGAGTAAACAGCACACAACAACAAAACAGTATTTGTACAATGAAGGAGATAATACAAAATAAATTATGCTTTTTTTCAAAAATATTTTCAGCCATGTGTGCATGGGGATGAGAATAATAATAAAATGTTTTTAGCATACATTTGCAATTAGAAATTATAGTCTTTGAATGTGTGATGAACATAGCCTACTGCTAAATATAGTTCTGACTTAAATCTCAAGAAATGATGTGAGATAAAAATAAATTTTCCTTTCTTTCCTTCTTTACTTTCATAATAATTATGGCAAATATCTCCTGTGTGCCAACTTTGATTCCAAAAGACTAGGATTATTTAAGTTTGAATTAGTATAATGTTAGAGACGAGTGCCTTCTAATTATTCCCTCTCAAATGGTTGTCTCTTTTACCATAAGGTTCCTGAGATTGATTATTTAGTAAGATCAGAGTAACTCCCTAATCTCAGAAAGAATGTGGAAGAATCCCCTGTTGGTACACTTATTTATATGAATTGTATATAAAAACGTATTTAACTGCTTTATCAACTTTTATTATAGTTGCTTGATATCATTAAATCTGATTTTTTGAAGATGCCATTTTCACATCAGCATATTCATGGTTTTTAAGCTCCAAAACTAAAGATTATAAGACCTAGCTTCCATCTACTTCAAAGTCTGCATGTGGTTTATGAACAAAATAAGAGCCACAAAAAAAAAAAAAAAAAAAATCACAGGCATGGTTAAGACCAAATTAGGACTAAATCGTAGGTCTTCTAAGTAACTTCTCACCCTAGCACAATTAGATGCTTCCCTATAAAGAAACATTTGTAAAGTTCTTATATTTTCTTTTAAGTACATAGGTATCAGAGATGAACATAAAATTCTAAAGGAAATTCAGATTTCCTTTATATAATACTGTATTTTGCTCTTTTCATTTGCCGGTAAAATTTTGCAATAATTTTCTAAAATGTATGATACTTTTATTTTGGTGACTAGAACTAAGGCATTGTCTTGTTTTAGAGATGGCTTAGCTTGGAAATCAGACCTTGTATGGTTTATAAAAAACAAACCAGTAACTAGCTCTGCCATAGAAGCAGCACCATGTGTTAAAATGTCATTGGGTGGGCGATTTATTCATAACTTTTTATTTAAGTCCCTTTTTAAGATGTTTTTTAAATAACATAGTCACACTAGCCTTCCAGTATTTCCTAAAATAGAGATATTTTTGGTAATCATTACTATTATCGTTCATATTCTGAGTTACTCAAAGTTAAGATAAAACATACCATTTTTTAATATTTTATTATAAGAGAATTAGTAATTATAATTGTTATGGATTGAATTGTGTCCCCCCAAAATATGTGTTGAAATCCTAACCTGTAACTGTAAATATGACCCTGTTTGGAAATAGGAGTTTTCTTTTGTTGTGTTAATGAGGTCATTCCAGAATAGGGTGGGTCCTAAACCTTATCGCTTCTAAGTGATATAAAAAGACTAAAACAGACCCAGAGACGAACACAAGGGGCGATGCCACTTGTGCCAAGGATTGTGGCAGCCACCAGAGACCAGGAGGGGGGCTCACAGAAGGACGTGACACATCAAAGACCCTGATTTGAACTTTTAACCTCCAGAACTGTGAGAAAATACATTTCTGTTCTCTAAAGCTCATAGATGATTTGCTACATTTTGCTCACATGGAGCATCTTTCAGGAATTCCATTTATAAAATTGATGGAGATATAAATCATGAAAACATTAGTAGTAATTGATATCATTTTCAAAAGATCGTTTGTTCTGGGTGCTTCAGTGCCAGTTCCTTTGCAAGATATGCTTGGCTCCATTTTACAGACGAGGACACTGAGGATCAGAAAGAGGAACAAGGGGCCCAGTGCCCAAAGTGCATGACTGGTAAACTAAGGGGTCAGATTCAGGTCTGAGTACAGTCCTTCCAGTGAGCCATGCCTCAGATAATATGTTAGGGTATTCTCCTTCTCAATTTGTACAGTATTTTACATACAATTATTTTTCTATATTAAGTTTATGTGAATCAATAATATTGCCATTTCCCTATTCAATTATTGAACATAAAATTACATTTGATATTTAGGTGTTGAAGAACTAATTAATGTATGTACCATGAAAGCATGGTAAATAGTTAAGATATACAAATTTGACCATAATACAACTAAAAATAAAGCCCTCAACAAGTAGCTGTTTAGCCATCTCTCTTTTGATGTGTTCATAGTCACACTGTATCCTACATATTTAAGTAAATAGAAATACAATTGTTTACTATCCAAGAGAGATTTTTTATCTTAGAATATGTTAAAATTCTAGACAGACACCTCACTCCCTTCTTCTCCACTCAAAAGCTGGAGCAGTGGATTACAGGTCTACTGCATGGGAGAGAGGGAGTGCGGGTGGAGACCTGAGTCTTCGTAAAAGCGCCAATATTACTGGCATTCTGAGACATCAATGGGTTTAGAATAAACATGTCTAATAACTTAATCTGCAGTGGTGGCTAGTGGTTAAGGGTTCAGCTGCTAACCAAAAGGTTAGCAGTTGGAATCCACCAGCCACTCCTTGGAAACCTTATGGGGCAGTTCTATTCTGTCCTATAGAGTCACTGTGAGTTGGAGTCAACTCAATGGCAACTTTTTTTTTTGTGTATGTACTTCCATAAATCCTAGCTTTTTAAGATAAAAGTTTGACTGGGCTGCTTTGAGATAAAAAGGGCATCATTTCCTATAAGTTTGCATTCCTCCTACCTGGGTGGAGGGATAGACAATAGATAGGTAGATAGATAGATGATAGATAGATGAATAGATAGATCGATAGATAATATTTAGATACTTTTCTAGGAACTGGCTCCTAAATATAAAAAACTACAACCAAACTCATTGCTGTTGAGTAGATTCTGACTCCATGTATATTAAATTGTCCCCATTGGATGTAGGTGTAAGCATCCCTCATCTCATTTGGGGCACAGAGGAGAAAGAAGACATTATACAAATAAGTACCAATATTCTGATATTTAGTAATTCTTATGTAAATTTTTAATTAGCAAACTGAGAATTCCAAATCTTTCTTATGCAATAACTTTTAAGCATTGCTGTTTGTTGTATAAGTCATTGATATAAAGACGACTAGGAGACCAACATCCAAACACAACATCACATGATAAAAGATCTGAACAGAATGTTTACAAAGTGCTCTGGGACATCAGAAAAAGGAGCTAGCAATTCTATGAGCTGGGCAAAACTTCACATACTGAGTGGTATCCAGGTTGGATTTTGAAGAATAACTAATAGTTTTCCAGGGGAGGAGATGTCCTTGGTTTCAAAAAACACTATGTAAAGATGCACAGAGGCATGAAAGAGCATATGGAGCAATGGAGAGAATGACAAGATATTTGGGCTGCGCACGGGGGTAGGTGGTGGTTGAGATCTGAGAAATAGACCTCAAGATTTATATGCAGCACTAAGTGGTGTGGAATTGATCCCAATAGATAGGAAAATGGGAGAGAGTATGTCCCATCAGACATGTTCGGTCAAGGGAGAGACATGATCAAGTTTGTTAAATAAAAACCAAAACCAAACCCGCTGCCGTCAAGTCAATTCCGACTCAAAGTGACCCTAAAGAACAGAGTAGAACTGCCCCATAGAGTTTCCAAGGAGCACCTGGTGGATTCGAACTGCCAACCTTTTGGTTAGCAGCCATAGGTCTTAACCACTACACCACGAGGGTTTCCATTAAATAAAAAAGCAAACCAAATCTGCACTATGTGGGATAGGTGAGTATTTGAAAGCAGAGATACCAAAGTCTTTTGGACTAGGCCCATTGTTGAACGTTTGAAATCAGCATTGAGAGAGGTGAGAAAAATTGCTTTGATTAAGGAGAGTCAGCATGGGTTCAGGCAGGGGAGGTCATACCGTAACTAGCCTTCTAAAATCTCTGAAATTATTCCTGGCCTGATCTATAACAGAAATCCCAAGCTTTTGACAAGGTACTACCTCAGAGATTAATGGACAATGGAAAGATTTGTGGAAGAAAGAAAGAAAACTGTGTTGAAAACAGCCTTATGGGAAAATGAAAGATAAAGTTAATCATTTCTTCCCATGCTAAAGAATTGGACCAATTTGGATGACATTAATATTAATCAGTTTTCAGGAATGCAGGTGAAAATGTTTGAATTGTACATTTTCTTATACCATATTCTATGCAATAAAGATTTTTGCACTTATATAATCTTATTTCAGACATATGACATTTATATTTTTCCTGCTTTAAAAAATCGCATCTTCTTTTTCCTTGAATGGAAATTCTTCATGAAGCAAATTATATTCCCAACTAACCTAAGAACTCTAACTTGGCTGGCTTGGCTTATTTGTCAGCTTTAATTACACAGAACGATGCCATGTGGAAACCCTGACCATGGTGTATCTCCCTATTGTCTTTATGTAAGAAAAACACATCATTTCTAATTATTTCAGAAACTTTAGAATGTTCTGCTTTCACATCTCTAGTACCATGCAGTAGGTATGTCTGTAGGCATATGCGTGTCAATAGAGGTGTAATATTGACATTTCAGTTGTTACATCTTTTACTTATTCTTCAGGACTGGCCACCGTCCTACCTGATTCTAATAGTTCTTTAGTTACATAAGTCGTGTCAAAAACAGAAGCCTCATTATTGATTTACTAATACTATGTTTATGAAATATACATGGTCCTATTATCTTCTGAGTAACAAAAACAGTATCCAGGATTCACGCTCATTGAGACTGGAGAGTAAAATCATTTAAGTTCTGACTATAGAATGGAACTATAGGTGCTAATATACATTTTAAACTGTCAAAATTAGAAATATATAACAAAAATTTAGAAATTGGTATGGGGAAGAGCATTAACTTAAGATTTAGGTACAATGATGGAATAAAAAATTTGTGAGCGAGTTTATGTAAGGCATCTAGTATATCCCCTGGCATGACTTGGTATCTGTTATTTTAGTAGTATTTATTAATAGGGAGTCCCTGTGTGGCTCAAACTGTTAAGTGCTTGGCTACTAACTGAAAAGTTGGCGGTTCGAACCCACCCAAACGTGACTTAAAGCCCTGGCAATCTGCTTCTGAAAGGTCACAGCCATTGAAAATCCTAAGGAGTGCAGCTCTACTCTGCAACACGTAGTAGGTTTGCCATGAGTCGAAAATGATGTGACAGCAATTTTTTTAAAATAGTATTTATTAATGATTTTTGATAAAGATGTGTTATACAGTGGCTTTCTTATGATAGAGATTATTATTTTGTTTTTCCGAATACTTCAGTCATCCTATGACTAATTGTTCAGTGGAAGAAGATTTAAAGCTGATTGAAAAGACAACAGAAAAACTGATAATAAACTCAATCTAAGTACGTTTTAGCCTTGATTCTTTCCTTACCGCTGTGCTCTCTCTTGTAAACAAATGAGAAGTAACAGCTCTTAGTCTTTACAATTATTCTCTGAACACAATGAGTCTTTTTCTTTGATTGATTCCTGTAATTTTTTTGAAGGCAAGTTTATCTGCTCAATCATTTCAAATCAATGATTAATTCAACTAACCACTACCCTCTGGCATAAACTGTGATCCCTGATCAATTTCCGTCTATGCATAATGTCAAAAGTACAAAAAGACATAAAGTATAATAGCGAATTATAAAAAGCAAGAATTCTCTATGGAATATGCAACGTTACACTGCCAATGCCTCCGTCTTTTTAGTTGGTATTTTTAACTGGGCATGTGAATAAGGAAAAGATGCTCTTAAAAAATCAACTTCAGTAACTTGAAGGGCAAATTGACAGTGTACCATAATTTCTGTGAATTTTTACAGTTTAAGTATATCTGTGTTATTTTTAATCAAGGCATGTATTAAATACCAATCCTATTATTCTTTTTTTTTCAAATAAAAATTGCCAGAATGATCATTTGTGGGGTGTTAATTATAAATTTTTGCTTAGAGTATATTTGCTTTTCCTCTGCGCTTGTTTCTAAAAGGTGAAAATAAGACTCTGTGTCTCAATCACAAATACATTTACTGTTCCAGTTTGGTCTGACTAATAATTTTTCTAGGCTGAGCACTGAGCTGGCATTTCAGATGCCCACGGACCCTGTGAGAGCTTTGGGGTATATCCCATTGGGTCCTGGAAATGGTAGCTGCCATCAGATTAACAGGCAAACTTGGTTCAAATATCAGGGGATAGTTTAGAACTCTTCTGATTCTAATTTTTCGAGCAGTCGTTAATGTTCAGTTAAAAATATTTTAATGATCATAAAGTGCATTAAAGATCATTGTAACTGGTGTATATGTTTGCTATTTTCAAAAGTGCTCAGGAATCATTCTCAAATGACACGTAGCCCCACTTCACACTCTTTTTCTCCAAGTCTTTAAACATGCACACGTGTACATGTATATGTATCTCTTCACTATTTTAACATGTTTCTCCTCTAGTCAGGGTGAGAATGCACTGGTTATGCCTTAAGTGCCCACAGAAGCCCATAAAATAGATTTAAATTCAGACAATCTTTCCTTCATGAATATAACTGTTAGTATGTTATCAGGAGGGAAGAGTCCCCAGAGAAGGACGTCATGCTTGGTAAAGTAGGTCAGCGACAAAGAGAAAGTCCCTCAAAGAGATGGATTGACACAGTGGCTGCAACAATGGGCTCAAGCATCACAAGGATTGTGAGGATGGCACAGGTCCCAGCAGTGTTTCATTCTGTTGTGCGTGGGGTCCCTGTGAGTGGAAACCGCTTAGATGGCACCTAATAACCTGTTATTTGCATGTCCAAACAACCGTGTAAGAGAACACAGAGCATTATTGTCTTTCCACTTTTCTAGATACAGGAAGTGAATTTCAGCAGTCTTTAGGGATCAGTGCACTTCTTTAATTTATAAACGAACAAGGAAACTGGGAATCAAAGAGATTACTGACTTGGTAAGACACGTGACTAGCGTATGGAGCAGTGGGGACTTAGTCAGCCTCGAACTCCAACAGCCCTGTGTTTGCCCTGAAACAAGTCATATTTGATGTCTGGAATAAATGAATTGGGTGGATAACTAAATGATCAGATGGGTGGGCTATGAGTGTAACTGCTTTAGATAAATTGATTTGGCATTGAATGAAGTAATACATGTAAAGCATTTGTAACTATGCCTGATACATAATAAGTACTCAATAAATGTTAGCTAATTATTTCCTATGGCTGCTTCATATGATTTTATATACTTTAGAAACCCTTATTCCAGAAATCCTTTATATGTTTGATCTAAAACAGGTACATATCTCATACTTGTCTTTATGCCATGAATAAATATATGCTGTATTTCAAAAACAGGGACATATATTAACATGATTTAATTTTTACCCAGGGACTCCAGTTTTTGCCAAAATAGATATTTTTGAGTCCTTTGAAATATATTTGATGCTTTTATTAATGCATATTGTGCAAGACAATTTTTGAAGTGAAGAAAGAATCCAAGGCAAAGTGCGTTAATGGATAGCAAGTGGCACAGTGCAAAAAAGGACTGAGGCCAGCTTGTCAAGGACTCATGTACTAAAGATCCACGGTCCAGAATTCCACCTCATAACAATAAACATACTGTTGGAGCAGTCAAGCCAGACAACACCAGATTAAAGCAGAGTCGGTGGCGGTGCATAACAGATGTAAAGGTATGATAAAGAATAATTTCATTCACTAAATGGATTTTTGTCTGATCAAATGATGAAGAGGTTTTCATTTTCTAACTTGGCTTAGGGACCAGTATTGAATTTCAAGAGTTCAAATATGAAGTGCCTATGAGAAGATTTTCAAGATTATCAAAAACTGTCTTTCTGGAATATACTAAACTCCTTAGGGTAATTAATTAATCAATACCACTCTGTCTTTTAACTGTGTCACTTGCTATCTATTGATTTATTTTTCTTTGAATCTATTTTATGATATTCCTGAATGTGCACATTGACTGCAAATCTCCTCCTAGCTAGGACCCACTCAGTGGCGACTTCTGTAATTAATGACACATTCAGTAAATGGATTGTGCATCACTTGACGATTACCATGAAAATTACGCCGTATCGTTAAGAGACAAAGACAGTCTAGTTTAGTGTTAAAACTGTACAGTTGAAGAAGAGCTTATAGGGAATTCTGGCTAAACAAAGCAATTTGAACATAAACCCACACTACCCATGTCAACTTTCACCTGAAGTCCCCTAAACGTACAGCATAGTAATGCTAATAATGAAAAAATAGCATGAATAAACCTACAAGGACAAATAATAAAGCAAATAAGAGAGGTAGACATATACCTGGAAGATAGAAAGTGAATGACAGAATTGCAGCTGACCTAGCAAAACATGTGGAAGGAAGGAAGTGCCTGCAGGGGGAAATATCCATGAGAATGGAGCCTGTGTCCCTCCAGGGAACTGGAGAGGCTCAGTGGTCAACGTCCCAGACACTGTTAAATGCAGAGATGAAGCAGGAGGCTGGAAATAGAAGATTGTTTTAAAATTGTATATGGAGTGGTTAAATTCTTAGATTCTCTTCCCCACACCATGCATGTGTCCGGCTCCCATCACTCACACTGCCCTGAACCCCAGGAAATAGGAAATTTATTTCCTGGAGGATATAATTGACAGTGCCTCTGGATTTAGGGATAACAAGCAGAGCTGGGGAATGAGAATTGAAAAGATTAAGTGAAATTGTTCACAGTAAATACTGGAATACTTTGGCTGCTTTCTCTGCGCTACCCACATAATGCTGCAGGATGACTTACATATCCTACTATTATCGCCCACCTGAACCTCTCCCACCCCACCCTCTTCTACCCACCCTGGGCAGGGTATTGGATGAACTGAATAATTTCAGAAAAATCACTTACAAATATTGGGGTGGTAGGGGGTACACAATAAAAAATCCATTCAGTTATACCAAAATCCTACAGCAAATCCATCAGAAGAAAGCTCCCACCCTCAGTAAGCTGAAAACAAATTGAACATTTTTATTGTTTTGTGTTTCACTGTATATTCATAAAAAGCTCCAACACAAAAGACAGAAACCAAAACAAACATAACATAGTACACAGAAGAAATAGAAATAATGCAATAAACAGAAGAAAACTTTCCCAAACAATCTTAGAGAGATAAGAGAAATATTGTGTCCATGAAACAAGAATTGGATGCAATAAAAATGAACAATCAGATTAGAAGAAAGGCCTGGCCGTCTACTTCCCAAAAATCAGCCATTGAAAAAACCCCACGGAGCACAGTTCTACTCTGACACACATGGGGTCGCCATGAATCAGAGTTGACTCCAGGGCAACTGGCTTTCACATTTGCACATGGCACAAAGTTCAAAATGGTACGAAAGAGCATACAGTGAAAAGTCTCCTCATCCCTGTCCCAGCCATCTGGGTCTTCTTCCTAGAAACACAAATTTGTTCTCAGCCTATCTATCTGGTAAGTGGAAAATTACATGTCTCCCTAAATAAATCTCATGATCATTTTTATGAGAAAGCAAACTTGGAGTAGAATGCTGCATTCGAATGAACTTTAAGACAAAACTGGAGACTTCAAAGGTATTCCATGCTCAAGGATGAGGCAGGGTGGGGAGCTTCCTCAGGCTCTGCCTCCTCTCCTCCTATTGGGGTAAAAGTTGGTACATCTTTGAGTTAGTCTGTAAAGTCCAAGCTTGAAGATGCCCCCTGCTTCCCTTGATTATTGGGGGTTTCCGCCTCACCTCAGTCACCTGTTTACAATCCATCCTTCATCCTCTTCCTACCCTTGACATGGTCACCCCCAGTACTGTGTGACCTTGATCAGTCACCTCCTGCTCAGGGTTTGAGTTTCCGCACTGGAAACTGAAGGGGTTGAACGAGGCCATTCCAGACGTAACGTTCCAGGAGTGGTCAACTAATTCACATTAGGGTGAGATGCCTGAAAACACCTAATGTATTGCTTTTCCTGTGGTTGGGAGCATTTTGTTGTCGTCAGGTGCCATCCAGTCAGTCCTGACTCATAGCGACCCTAAGTACAACAGAACAAAACACTACCCGATCCTGTGCCATCCTCACAATCGTTGTTATGCTCGAGCCTAGTTTTGTACCCACTGGGTCAATCCATCTTGTTGAGGGTCTTCCTCTCTTTGACCTCTACTTTACCAAGCGCAATGTCCTCCTCCAGGGCCTGGACCCTCCTGATAACATGTCCAAACTGCATGAGATGAAATCTCACCATCCTCGTCTCTAAGGAGCATTCTGGCTGTACTTCTTCCAAGACAGACTTGTTCATTCTTCTTGCAATCCATGGTATAATAAATACTCTTTTCCAACACCATAATTCAAAGGCATTGATTCTTCTCTGGTCTTTCTTATTCATTGTCCAGTTTTCACATGCGTATGAGGCAATTGAAATACTATGGCTTCAGTTAAGCGCACTTCAGTCCTCAAAGTGACATATTTGCTTTGGAATATTTTAAAGAAGTCTTTCGCTGCAGATTTGCCCAGGGCAGTACGTTGTTTGACTTCTGGACTGCTGCTTCCATGGCATTGATTATGGATCCAAGTAAAATCCTTGACGACTTCAATACTTTCTCCGTTCATCATCAAGTTGCTTATTGGTCCAGTTGTGAGGATTGGGGGGAGCCTTTTAGGAGATGCAATTTTTCATCCCAAAGGGATGAGCCTGCATGGTGCAATTTCAGGCAGGGTTGCAGGTGGATGGGGAAGGTGTGGGGGGAGGGAGCACCTTTCCTGACACTCCTCCAGTGGGCACTGTGGCCCCAGCCTGCTCCAACCAGGAGTGGTGTTGACCCTGAGGGTTCACACCCACTGGTTTCCCTCCATAACCCACCCCCCACTCATTTCCCTCAGACAGTGGCCAACAGCAGGATTTTGTCATACAGAAAAAATGCTTCATCAGGGAAACCCAGTGTATGGCTTGGAAAACTACCCTGTGCCCTGGGGTAAGGGGTGTGGAGGGGGTGTTTGGCCGCCTGGCTTCCAGGATCACAGGTCACTTCCCATCCTGGGTGGTGAGGGAACCTTCACAGAGAGCCCTTAGCTTTCTGCCAGAGCAGCTGGTCTCGCCACACCTGGATCCAAGATATCTGCTTTTCACTCAGGGAGAAGTTCTGTTCCAAACACTGTCTGGTTTTGCTTTCTGAAGGCAGTCTGGTTTGGCTTCTGAATTTTCAGGGAGGGTGTGTGAGGTGGGGGTGGCCCGGAGGCTGCCATTAAAACCAAAACCAGTTGCTGTAGAGTCAATTCTGACTCACTGCAACCCTGTGTGTGTTCGAGTGGAACTGTGTTCCACAGGGCTTTCAGTGGCTGATTTTCTGGAAGTCAAATGCCAGGCTTTTCTTCTGAGGTGCCTCTGGGTAAACTCGAACCTCCAACCTTTCAGTTAGCTGTTTGCACCACCAAGGGACTCCAGGCTGCTGTTAGCCCATCAGACACAGGAAAGGCATCCCTCTGGCGGGTCAAGTGCAGGGCACTGTCACCCAGCACGTAATGTAGACCAGCCCCTCTAAAGTGGCATTTTGTCCCATCCTGTCTGTGCCTTCCTTCAGTGGAGGTTGCTGAGGGAAGCCAGCCTGTGCTCTGGCCAAGGCAGTGGTGGATGGAATGGAAGCCAGGGGCAGAGGTCAGTGGACCTGCTCTGCTGGCAGTGGTGCGAGGTCCAGACCAGACTGGGGTGGCTGTGCCCTGCTCTCCTCAGAGTCTCCACCGTCACAGCTCCTTTTCCTCCCTGGACCAGGGCTGCTTCTCAAGAGCTATTGATCCTAACCAAGGAGCCTCATCATGGAGCATACGGAGCTCTAGACCCTCGCTGCTCAAAGTGTGCTCCGCAGACCAGCAAGTACTGGGGTCGCCTGGGAGTTGTTTAATCAAACCAGCTGCTAAGGGAGGGCAGGGAAGCTAGATTAATGGAAACAGAACAACCAGAATGAAAATAATGAGAATACAGACACATTGTGAAAAATGTAACCAATGTCACTGAATAATATGTATAGAAATTCTTAAATGAGAACCTAATTTGCTGTGTAAACTTTCACTCAAAACACAATAAAGTATTATTTTAAAAAAACGATCAGAGGCAAGAAAGAGCTGCGCACACTTAAAAGTACTGTAGCTGAAATAAAAGTCAACAGATATACTGGGCGAAAATAAGTGAATGAAATCTCCCAGAAGGTAGAAAAATAATGACAATCTAAAACGAAATAAAATTATAATGTAAAACTAGAAAATTAGTAGATTTATCACAGAAATAATACAAAATAGTATCAGAACTAAGTGATATAAATTACAAAATTGACAGTGCTATCTGACTTAAACAAAGAGAAATCCAGCCAAGTAAAACCGCAGTATTATAAAATTTCAGAACAACTGAGAGAAAGGTATTTTATATAAAAGTTTAAATTTTTCACAGCAACAGTGAGCACTAGATGACCAGAGCAATTGTTTCAAAATTCTATGAGGAAATTATTTTCAAACCAGTCAAACTAACAAGCATGTATTATAGTAGAATAAAGAACTACTGAAGGATATGTTTCACCAGTTCAGGGCATAAACTAGGAAAGAAAATGATATTTGAAGAAATGAAGAACCTATTATTAGAGGTGTGAAATGCAGTCATAAGCTCTAAGTAATGTACAGAGAGCAATCAGACCAGACTAAGAGAATTTCAGGAGCCTCGAAGACAGAGGTCTCCAGGGGAAAAACAGAACGGATCGATTATGTCATTTGTCTGATGACATAAAAATTAATATTTGGAAGATGTTCCAGAGCTGCAAAGATGTTTGGAAGAAAAAAAATCTCTAGGTCCTTAGGAAATTGTGCACTCAAAAAGTGAGATATTTATTAATTCCAGGAAGTCAGAAGAGTGCACAAGATAATAAATTAATCATGGAAAAGTATTAGGCTTTTATAGTCATTATAAGGTAAACACTAAAGTTAACTTAATTAAAAAGTATGGCTACTGTTTCGGAGGATAAGAAGTAGAGACAGGTTTCTATAAGCTCGTTTATCATGGTAGAAAACCAAAAGATATGGTAGAATAAGCACATTATTTAAAAATGTGTTGTTAAATTAGAAAAAGTACCCAAATGAGTTGTAAATTGTTGTGTTTTAGCGGTTGGGGTATCTTTTATATTAGGCTTTTATTACTATATAACTTATAGACTGATATAAAGGTATTTATTTGATTAAAATATTTTGTCATTTTACAGTGGATGATCATCCATTCTTGCCTATTTTTGAGAAGCTTGCATATACATTGAGACAAATGAAGAAACTCTAATAATTTTATTTTTAGGAGACTACCAGAATAAACCAATCAAGCAATCATTTATGTATGTATGTATCATTTGTTTATTTGTTGCAGTTTTTCTGTTCCGTGAAGACTACAGGATATACAAACACTTAACGGTACCGCTGTTTTGTTCCACGAAGAATTTGTTAAAGGGAAATTCAGCTTACATTGGTGCTTTTATTTTGCCATTATCTACCCCATCCCATGCCATTTGAAAGTAGCTTTCAACAGTGGAAAAGAGTGAGTTAGTAGCCTACCAGGTCTCTTAGATTTAACTTTTTGTAGCGAGATTTCTATGTTCTGTTCTAAACTAAGGGACAAGGATCAAAGCAGGGAAGCCAGCTAGGAGGCTATTCCAGTTAGATCCCTTCTGTTGCTATGGAGTTGATTCCGACTCATGATGACCCTATAAGACAGAGTAGAACTTTGACCTTCTGTTTGGTAAGCAGCTGAGTTCTTAACCACCGTGCCACCAGGGTTCCAGTTAGATCAGTGGGCAGTAAAAATGGCTTGGTCCAAGGCAGTAACAATGAAGATGTTGAAAAGTGGTTGGATTCTGGATATTTTTAAGAGTAGAACCAACAGGATATCCTGAGGGTTTTGCATTCTTGTGAATATTGCATAATAAGGCCCTGAGAAGTCCCACAATAAATGGTAGCCATTATCTCCTGGTACTAATGTTGTGCAGAACATATTTGGAACTGTTGTCATAGAAACCAAGAAAATTTTCTGTTTCCATTTTTTTATACAACATTTAAAAATATATTTAAACTAAACACAGCCTGAACTTTTCTCTTTCAGAGGAGATCATCTTCCATTTGATGTGGTATATGTTATATAGTATAGATTAATAGTCTCAGCTAATACATGCTGTTGAGATTGAAGATTTCTCGTTTCTTGCTTTTAATTTTGTAGTTTTCCCAAGACCTAAGGAAGGGAAAGGCAGCTTTTATATTTGCTTCTAAAAATATTCATTTCTCTTTGTTGAATGAATGAAGAGCCAATAAATTATCTACTTTCTTTGATTAAAGGACATACATTTTTCAAACACTTGTCAAGAGGATAGGATATATTTTCTACATGAAAGCTCAGCTTTTTTTCACTTCCAGTTTAAATACAGGGGAAAATTACTGATGACTTGTTAAAATTTTTCATTTATTTATTGAGTCACTAAATCTAATTAGGTCTATTATTCTTAAAAACACCATGGTAACTCATGAAATCAGAAAGACTGATTCACACAGATTCCATACTTGAATAGCTTATTATGATTACAGCAGAACTAGAAGCACTGCTGTGCTTAAGAAGCTGTCAGAATTTCTATTCATTTCAAGAGTTTATAAATTAACTATGGGGATATTTCTGGGCTGAGCTCTGATGTGTTTGGTTCAGTAAGCCTCAGTATCTTCAATATCTATGACATTTTCTCTTAATACTTTTGATCTCCATGTACCTTCTTTACAGAATCACATTTTAAATGTCCCTTGTTCACAAAATTTTCTAATTTCAGTTGAAAATATGCAAGTGAGGACCAACAAAGTTAACTTTTTAATTAATTTTGACAATTGAATAGGTTTCAAAAAATCAAAATGACAGTATTGGTGCATCAAATATGAAGACTTTTGTTGGGCACGTTTTTCCAATGTCATATTGAATGTATTGACTATTCATGGACTCTATAAATGATTAATGTGGAAAGAGAATGAATTAAACATAGTTGATCAAAGGTAATTTTTCTTTTAGGAACATAGGTTCAAAATACACTAAAGACCTCACCAAATTCCAAAGATCTATTTTATGGATTATGAAATACCAAGTACTCACAACTCCATAATATCAACTGAATTCTAAAGATTCTTTCTCTTCATTTCGTGACTTGCACCATCTGTTGACATAACACAATTATGGAAAAATAACATCTTACTGAGGAGAGAGAAGCAGCAGAAGGGGTACTTCAAGTAAACGACTAAAATACCTCTCGTTGTAGACACCAGCTTTATCAATTTACACTTCCGTATTGCGAGGGTTGGCACAGTCATATGCAGGAGCCAAGTATTTTCTAATTGTATTATCCATTTGCTTAGCATACGTTTCTCCTATTTAGTTGGTTTAATAGTCTTAAATTAAGCAGAATGAGCACTTATAGGAGAAAAGGAAATGGTAAGAGGCACATTTAAAAAGAAAAAAAAAACTTAACATAGCAATTACCTTATGTTTTTGCTAATTTTAACTTTTGAAGGGTAAATATATTTGATCTCTTCATAGCATATTTTTCTTTTATACAAGAATATTTTACAAGATTGTAATTTTCAATCTGCTCCAAAGGCACAAACATCACAACCAATTTCTTATATAAAACACTGTAGAAAAAATCAATTAGTTATCTACATTCTCGTATGCTTTTTTCCCCTGAAATTATTGAGAGAGCTCAGGCAAACAGCAGACGATGTCTTAAATAGTTTCCTGACTATGGTGACTACTTAACTGTGTTTAATTGTTTAAACATCAACCTTTAATAAACAAAAACATTTACTCTTTTTTTTCCCCTTGTTGAAGAATTATTCGGGCCTCTGCTCCTGGTTTGGGGTAAGAATTTCAAGTCTTACTGCAGAATTCCTGAAGGCAACACACGATAAAATTTGGCATGACAGACAGAATATCTTGCTATAGCCTTCGTTCTACAGATCAGTGTGCTCAGATGTCATGGAGAGAATTGACATAATCCAGTTTTCATTTATTTTTATTATTCTTATTGATTTATTCTGTTTTCAAATTCGTATTTCTAACATATCTGGAAACAATTTCAAATCAATATGTATGTCTTCTCCTCTGAATTAGCGAATTGCCCCACTGCATTTCTTTTCAAATTCTTTGCTAGACCTGGAGTTTTTCTTTGGCTGAGACAAGAGTCAGTGCGCAAGATTATGCTGCTGAGTCGTGGGTTCTCTACCTTGAGTTAAGTGGTAAAGCGCGCGGACGAAACGGAGCGAGTCCTGTGTTAAGGACTGCCGTCTGACATGGAGAGAATGTTATTAACTCACGTTAATTTCACATAATGAGCAAGAAAGCAGTGGAACAGGTGGAAAAAGATGTAAATAGAAGGTTAAATCATAGACTTGTCAAATCTCCACTCCCTAGAATATTTTATTTTACTGCTTATATACTCTTTGTTGGAAAATTTGATTCATTATACTGTCGGTAATTGAATGTAAACTTTAAAAGTTTGGGTTTTTCAACTGTCATTTCTAACTCCCATAATGTTCTGCATTATTCTATAAAAAAGTAAGTTATATATACATCTATATGTAGGGTCGCCATGATAATATAAATCCATTTATAACTTTTTTGTAGAATACAGAGAATTATGAGATTAGAAATGAGAGTTTAAAAAAAGCTTTTAATATTATGTGCTTTTTATACAATCATATCTTATGATACATTTGTATTGGCAGTTAAGTTTTATTTAAATGTGTTATTTATTATAGGAGGACGTATAGGTCTGGTTCTTTAAATATTAAAAAAAAGTAGTTCTATTACAGGTTAATGAAGGCTGTAAAAGTGCTAAAAAAGAGGTTAATAACGGAAAGTACTCTAGGCAAATATATTTCTAATTTTGAGGGAGGACGTAGTCAGCTGTATTGGGGCTGATAATATGTCCTCTCTTCTGATCAGACAGAGTCATCCCAGGTGTTACACTGCTCCAGGATAAGTCACAGAGCAAGCGATCTGTGGACAACACAGCTGGGAAGAGTCTGATGGGAGCCCTCTGGAGCCCTTTTGTCCTGAAAGGCAGATCACTCAGAGCAGTGTTTCTCAAATTGAGCATTTATCAGTATCACCTGGAGGACTTTTTAAATGTATATTATTGCTCCATGATATTCTGGTAAATGTTTAAGAACTGCTTTCTGGAGGAAAAAACCCCTGATTTGTAGTTTTTACCAATTTCTGTGGTGTAAATACTTCCATCATGGCCAATTTCAAGTTACCATCATGGTGCCATTGAACATGGAGTTTGGAAGACAGGTGCAATGGTACAACAATATATACTATAAAGTATCTACCAAACAGACACAGTAGGCATAAATAAACCCAAAATGTAAATAAGGCAAATAATAATAAAATGTAGTAAAATACGTAAGAAATCTTGAGCTTTGAGTACTTATTACCTTTTTTTAATGCACTTTATTTAATTACAAGTTTATGAAATCTAAATTTAATGATGACTGTGTTTCACAGAAGAAGTCCTGGTGGTGCAGTTGTTAAGCACTCGGCTGCTAACCCAAAGGTCGGTGGCTTGAATCCACCAGCTGCTCTGCGGGAGAAAGATGTGGCGATATGCATCCCTAAAGGTTACAGCCTTGGAAACACAATGAGGCAGTTCTGTTCTATCCTATAGGGTCCTATAGGGCTGCTATGAGTCAGAATTGACTGCATGGCAACAGGGTTTTTTTGGTGTTTCAACAAATGGTTTGCAAAATTTCTGAAAACATAAAAATCTGTTCTCATGAGCATGTAGGAAAGGTTGACACCACCCTCCCTTGCCTTCTGTTTCTGATTAAATGGGTATGAAGTGGGCGCAGGGTCTTTCCATTTCTGACAACTTCCCTAGTGGTGCTGATGCTGTTGGTCCCAGGATCACACTTCAAGATCTAACGGCATAGAGCAGCTGAAGCTCAGAGAAAATTAGTTGATTTTCACTGCTGAAAAGGGACATGGAAAACCCATAAAAATTAGACAAGAACATTCTAAGAGACAAAATTGTTAAGGAAAAAGGGAATCACCATCCCTCTGATAATTTCCGCCAGGTGTTTTGAAACAAAGCACCTCTGAATTCCTGAAGTGATTGGTTAGTGTATTCACACTTGCACTAAAAGCAAAAGTAAGAGAAAATAAGGATTGTCTTTTTTAAAGTAGAACATGAAAAACCAGAATTCTTTGCAGCAGTCATTATTAATAATATTGATGTTATATTCTTGTTTCCCTTCATATTTCCTTAATATTTGCAAAATTAGTTATAGCTCATGAAGAAAGTTCACATG
This sequence comes from Trichechus manatus latirostris, assembly GCF_000243295.1. Lineage (NCBI taxonomy): Eukaryota > Metazoa > Chordata > Mammalia > Sirenia > Trichechidae > Trichechus > Trichechus manatus. The sequence goes on along the minus strand of NW_004444170.1, from coordinate 2,369,129 downwards.
CATTCACTCCTGTGAGTGCAAATTAAGTATTTGCATTTGGTAAGATTTTGCTCAATAGTGTAGCCTTCTTTTAAGATCTGTGAAAATCTTAAACTGATAGAATGCACTTATGATTGTAAAGAGATTATTTTATAAAACTAAAATCAACTATGGAATGAATTGAGGGTTAATTTATAATCCGTTTTTTGCACCATGTGATTGAATTCAATCACGATTCAAGCACCAAATGATGTCAGCTGTTCAAATTGTGTATAGTGCATGGAGCAATAACCTAGAAACACAGGGCTTCAATCACGAAAAAAAAAAGCAGTTGTTAAACTTTAGTCTCACAGGTGGAAATATCACCTTTTTTTTTTTTTTTTTTTATAACAAGCTTCCTCTATTTAAAACCTGTTATTGTCACTTCTGTTGTGACACCACACCCTACAGTAACTGGTAATTTTTGTTTGTTTCTTTGAAAAATGATTCTGTAAACCATGAGCTCCTTGAGATTAGGGGCCATATAATTTACTATTTTTATTGCTAATGCCAAATATTAGGTTCCTAACTGGCATTTGTTTGTACTGGTGCATGTAAGAATGATTGCATGGAAGAAATGGCCTTATAACATGGGAGAAAGAAAAAAGGTTGGTTGTAGCTCAATTATTTTAGGCTGAGAAGTGGGAAGGTAAAAGCCTTCATTCATGCCACTTTCTCCTCTTAGTCTCGGAAGTAGTTCTTAATTTCAGTGTGCATTATGATCAACTGCGGAGCTTATTGAAATATCAAAATCCTTTAGGGGCTCAAATTCCTGGACAGTCTGATTCACTAAGCCCAGGGTTAATTCCTAGAACTGGCATTTTAACAAGAATCTCAACTAATTCTTTCTGATGAAGGTAGTCCCAACACCACTTGTTGAGAAAATTACTGAAGACCGAGACACCGAGACCAACATTCACGGCTCTGCCACCAGATCTGGATATAGACATTGACAGATTTAGCATCATATAGAAGTAATATACTGATGATTCTTTTTTAAAGAATACTGAATACATTTATGTATTTCTTTGTACTTTACCAATTTTTTTTCTTAGTAAATCTTGGCTAATTAAAATTATTTGTCACTAATAAACTAGTCGAGATAAACCTTTTTAAGGGCATTCTTACATAACTCATGACCATAAATATATTGAGGTCATCAAGTAATACTGATCATAAGGCATTCATTTAATGTATAAAGTAACAGCATTAGTCATAAAGATTTCATTTGTCGTTCATATGGATGACACAGGTGTGTCCATAAAAGGCACTTAATGCTTAATATTTGTTAAAGGAGACTTATAATAGGTTCATTTGTTAATAAGTATTATGATCTCCAAAAGACAGATTTAGTTAGGCCATTTAGAAATACATATTATAAAATATAGGGTGGGAGACTGTTCAGAAAACCCATCAGGGAATAAAAGATTTTCCTCCGAGATACTACCTACTACCTCAATCTGAGTCAATATTCTTTCTGAATTCAATTGGAGTGGTTATGTCTTTTAGAGTTTATATTATTTTATATTAATATTTAAATAATATCTCTATTTGATAGTTGCACAACGAAAATTTATTTGAATTTTTTCTACCTGGTTTTGCCTCTTGATAGATTTTAAAATTCATAGTCAAAAGTCTACTTGAATTTTTAAATTAATAATGTTGAAAATAATCTGAATATAAATCTACTTTGCAGACTTTTTTAAAATTAAGGTTTCAAAATTATATAAAAGAAAATATTAAAGAAAACAGACTTTCAATAATTCAGAAGAAGGTAAGCTTTTTGATGTCCTTTAAAATCTTATCTTTTATCTATAGGTAATTGAAATTCAATAATTATGATTTGCAAATATAGGTCTGTCCATTTTATAATTTTAATGTGAAAATGTACGGACCTCTGAATCAATGTATAAATTATTCAGTCTTCATGTTTCTCTAGGTGGATTTACTTTCATTCCCAAAAAATGGTTAGATAATCACTTGTTCAGAATATCAAGTGGTTATTGTATCGCCTATGGCTATTTGTTAAAACTTCCGTTCCATTTTATTATCCATAGTAGTTTATTTTTATCTCATAGGGTTAAAAAAAAAATCATCCGAACTAAAGCTCCAAAGGAGAACAAACACATTTTTATTTAAATTTTGATTAAATTCTTTCTTCTTAGCTAGGAAAAGTATACATGCTAATTCCAAGTTCCGGGCTTATGCAAGATGTTGTTGTTGTTAAGGGCCTTCGCATTGGTTCCTACTCCTATTGACACCGTGTATAAAAGGAAACACTGCCCAGTCCGGCACCATCCTCACAATTGTTGCTATATTTGAGCCCATTGTTGGAGCCACTGTGTCAATCCATCTCATTGAGGGTCTTTCTCTTTTTAGCTGAACCTCCACTTTACTATGAATGGTGTCTTTCTCCAGGATCTGGCCCCTCCTGATAACATGTCTAAAGTATGTGAGACAAAGTCTTGCCATCTTTGCTTCCAAGGAGCATTCTGGCTGTACTTCTTCCAAAACAGACTTGTTCCTTCTGGCAGCCCATGGTATAGTCCATATTCTTCACCAACACCATAATTCAAATGCACAATTCTTCTTTGTTCTTTCTCATTCATTCTTCACCTCTCACATGCATATGAGGGGATTCAAAGTACCACGGCTTGGGTCAGGCACACTTTAGTTCTTAAAGTGAAATCTTTGTTTTTTAACACTTTAAAGAGGTCTTTTGCAGCAGATTTGCCCAATGCAATATGTCTTTTGATTCTTGACTGCTGCTTTCATGAGAGTTGATTGTAGATCCAACCAAAATGAAATCCTTGGCAACTTCACTATTTTCTCCATTTATCATGATGTTGCTGATAGGTCATCTGGTTGTGAGGACTTCTTTTCTTTTTTTTTTAGTGTTGAGGTGTAGTCCATACTGAAGGCTTTGATCTTCATCAGTAAGTGTTTCAAGTACTCTTTGATTTCAGCAAGGTTGTCTCATTTGCATATTACAGGTCATTAATGAGCCTTCCTCCAATCCTGATCCCCCATTCTTCTTCATATAGTTCAGCTTCTCAGATTATTTGCTCAGCAAACAAATTGAATATATATGGTGAAAGGATGCAACCTTGACATACACCTTTCCTGATTTTAAACCATGCAGTATCCCCTTGTTCTGTTGGTATTTGTAGAAGTTCTGCATGAGCACAATTAAATGTTCTGGAATTCCCATTCCTTGCAATGTTATCCATAATTTATTATGATCCACACAGTTGAATGCCTTTGCTTAGTCAATAAAACACAGGTAAACATCTTTCTGGTATTCTCTACTTTCAGCCAAGATCCATCTGACATCAGCAATGATGTCCTGCATTCCACATCCTCTTCTGAATCCAGACTGAATTTCTGGCAGTTCCCTGTCGATGTACTGCTGCAATCATTTTGGAATTACATTCAGCAAAATTTATTTGTGTGTGATATTAACAATATTGTTCAAATAGTTCCACATTCTGTTGGATCACCTTTCTTTGGAATGGACACAGATATGGATCTCTTCCAGTTAGTTGGTCAGGTAGCTGTCTTCCAAATTTCTTGGCATCGTTTGCTGAAAAATCTCAATTTGCCTTCCGTTAATTTCTGGAGCCTTGTTTTTCACCAATGCCTTCAGTGCCTCTTCTTTCTATACCATCGGTTCTTAAGCATACGATACCTCTTGAAATGGTTGAATGTCAACCAGTCTTTTTGGTATAGTGACTGTGTATTCCTTCCTTCTTCTTTTAATGCTTCCTGCATCATTCAATTTTTTGCTGATAGAATCCTTCACTATTGCAGGGTGAGGCTTGAATTTTTTCTTTAGTTCTTTCAGCTTGAGACAAGTGGTGGCTATGCAAGATGTTTAATGGAATTTAGACTACGCGTCCAAACCTGCTTAGAATAAATTAATTTTAAAAGCAGGACATTTGCCCACACATTTTATAGTGGCTACACTGTTTAAAATATATTTTATATGTGTATTCTCTACTTAAGGTATAAAATTAAAATCTTCCAGGATGCACAATGTTCAGGAGCTGTTGGGCTCTCAGGGAGCTGTCACTTTTAGGTGTGGGGGAAAAAGGAAGACATTTTCTCTGAATGTCTATAAATAAATGTATAAATAAAATGGTCACTAATATTTTATAGCACATTATATGTTCTTATGTTCAAGGTCTTTCAAACAGTTTATTAACTCATTTATAATTGAGAAGGATAAAGCTCTGAAATCCCTTCAGCAGGGGTTGGAAGAAATCATCTGGGATATTGGAGGGATTTGGAAGGAAGGGACTGTAAGTAACTTATTAATAATATAGAGAGAATCTTCTGGGCAACACCATGACCAGGGATGGCTCACTTTTCACTAAACGTAGGAAAAACCGCATAAAACACTTCACAACCCCAGAAGTCACTCACAGGTATTTACATGCATTTTTCCACAGATATTTTTTACAGAATGTGTTGAAGGAAAATCACAGCTCCAGCATTAGCCTAGCTGAAACAATTAGCAATTAAGAGCAGAAATAGCTCGAGTGAAAGAAATATGGTTTATAAATCCTGAAATTTTACACCAATACTTCAAAGAATTTAATAAGAGGAATATCATTTGATGTAGTCAATATAACTTGATACAAAAATGAACACTGATAGTATGAGAAGGAAAGCTACAGGCCCATTTCATGAATGCATATAAATGCAAAAATCTCTAATAAAGTTATTTACAAACCAAGTGCAAGGTATATAAGAATATAATATAACATGATAAAATTGAGTTTATCCTAACAATACAAGGAAAGTGTAACAGAAAATTTTAAACATCGTTTACCACATTTACACATTAAAGCAGCAAACAATTCATATGATCATCTAAATAGAAATAGAAAATGCATTTAATAAAATTTTATACTCATTTATGATGAAGGGTTTAGCAAACTGGGAACAGAAGGAAGCTTCCTCTAAGTGATAATTTATATCAGGCTTGCTATATAAAGTATACCTAGAAATATATCTGCCAAAAAATCTACAAAAAACATAATTCTTGATGGAAAAACATGATATTTTCTTCAAAATCAGAATAAAAAAAAAATCTTCCCGTCTCCTTTTGTAAACAACCTTATACTGGTGCTCCATTCTAAGACGTTGTTGTTATTTGATGCCTTTGATTTGAGTCTGAATTATAGTGACCCCATGTGACAGAGGAGAATTGTCCCATAGCATGTTCATGGCTGCGATCTTGACAGGAACAGATCACTGGGTCTTTCTTCCGTGGAGCCACTGGGTAGATTTGAAACACCAACCTTTCAGCTGGCCGCGTAGCACTGAAGCACTGTGCCACCAGGGCTTTTTTCTAGAACATTAAGGACATATAAAAATATATTAAAAGTTTCAAGATTATAAAGGAAGAAACTAAACCATCATTATTCTTAGATAATGTAATTGCCTACAAAGAAAATCCAAAATAGTATGCATATAAATTATTAGAAATAATAAACAAGTTTAGCAATGTGGTTGGCTATGTAATAATTTATATGTTTGTTGTAATCATGTACTTAGGCAATAACTTTAAACGTGCATTTTAAGAAAGTCACCATTTAAAATAGCAATGAAACATAAAGCTACTAACAATAAATCTTAGATTTGCAAGACCAGTATTTAGAAAATTATAAAACTTTAGTGAAAATGATTTAAACATTCTTAATAAATGGGAAGATTGCCAATGGTCTTATATATGAACAGTCACCATCAAAAAAGGTATCAGTTCTCCCAAATAAATCTATAGAGTCAATACCATTCCAGTGAAAGTACCGGCAGGAATATCATGGGACCTTGACAAGTTGATTTAAAAAAAAAAAAAAAAAGTTAAAAGTTATGGAAACCGTAATGTGTCTACAATATCTAAGAAATCCCTTTAGAAGAACAAAAAAGTGAGAATATTTAGATAAAAATATTTATTTTAAAGTTACAAAAATTAGCAGGGTGTTCTATGAATTTACAAGTAGACTATTAGACCAGTTGGACATAATCGAGGATCCACACATTTGTGGCTTCATAGATCAATGCAAAGAGGAGAGACCCCTCAATTAACAATAATGAAACAACTGGTTATTAAATTAAAAAAAATTAGAAATAATTCACAAAAAAAATTCCAGATAAATTAAGGACTTAAATATGAAAAGTAAACTTTAAAACTTTTAGAATAAAAGTAAACTTTAAAACTTTTAGAATAAAAGTTTTATGTCCTGAAATAAGAAGTTCTTAAATAAAACACAATCAAAACACTAACAGAAGCAGAAAAGATTGATAAATTAAGAAGTTCTGTTCATCAAGAGATAACAAAGAAATACAAAGCAAGAAACAAACCAGGAGTAGATACTCCCAACAAATGTAAGTAACCAGTGATTAGTGCAAAATATGTAAACAATTATTCCAAGGGAAAAAAAAAACACCCACCCACACACACACACACACACACACACACTCAAACCAATAGAAACACGCAAATAATGCGAATTGGTACATCAAAAGAAGACACCAAGATAATCCATAGCTATATCTAAAATCATTAAAATATTCAACCTCATTAGTGATTAGGAAAATGATAATTAAAATCTTGAATACTCTATGATCCTCACTAGATTTGTAAATATTAAGATTTGTAACAATAGTAAGTGTTAGAGAATATTTTGATCAGTGGAAAATCTTACACCATCCTGATGGAAGTATAAACTGATACAACCATTTGGCAAACAATTTTTTGAAATGTAGAAAGAATTCATATTCCATATCCTTGCAATTTCACTAAACCAAATCAAACTCACTGGCATCCAGTCAATGCTGAGTCAAAGGACAGATTAGAACTGTCCCATAGAGTTTCCAAGGCTGTAAATCTTTATGGAAGCACACTATCACATCTTTCTCTCGTGGAGTGGCTGGTGGGTACGAACTACCGACTTTTTGGTTAGCAGCTGAGTGGTTAGGCACTTCGCCACCAGGGATCCTACAAGAAAGCACATAGCAGAGGATTTCTTTATAGAAAACCAACAAACTAACAAGAATAAACAACTAAAATATCTTGAAATAATCCAAATGTCCAGCAGGAAATAATACAAATGTTCCCACATAAATGGTGATATGCTCCCTGTTATGGACTGAATTGTGTCCCCCCAAAATGTGTGTACTGCTAGGCCATGATTCCCAGTATTGTGTGGTTATCCACCATTTTGTGGTCTAATGTGATTATCCTATTATTGTACATCTTAACGTCTATGATGTTAACGAGGCAGGATTAGAGGCAGTTATGTTAATGAGGCAGGACTCAATCTACAAGATTAGGTTGTATTTTGAGTCCATCTCTTTTGAGATATAAAAGAGAGAAGTGAGGAAAGAGACCGAGGGACCTCATGCCACCAAGAATGAAGAACCTGGAGGGGAGCGTGTCCTTTTTACCTGGGGTTCCTGCATTGAAAAGCTCCTAGTCCAGGGGAAGATTACTGACAAAGACCTTCCCCCAGAGCTGACGGAGAGAGAAAGCCTTCCCCGGAGATGGCATCCTGAATTAGGACCTCTAGCCTCCTAGACTGTGAAAGAATAAATCACTCTTAGTTAAAGCCATCCACTTGTGGTATTTCTGTTACAGCAGCACGAGATGACTAAGACACTCCCCAAATGGCGTTTTATATGACAGTGAAAATTAATGACATACAACTCCATGTAGCAACATAAATGGATTTTTAAAACGTATTATTGACTCAAAAAATGCAAATCAAAGTAGAATTCTAATATCACAAGGCACAAAGCAAGCAAAATTGAGCAGTATATTTTGGATAATAGATACGTATGATAAAATATTTTTTAAAAGCCAGGTATGATAAGCACAAAATTCAAATAGCGGTTACCTCTCATGGAGGGAGGCAGAGGGATGATGTAAGTTTAACAATAGGTGGGAAAGAGAGAGAGCTCTTAACAATTTTCACTACAAATTAATTGCTACTCGGAAAATTGTCATGCCACCTATATGACAGAATGTGCGATTGACACTCTCATCTCAGACTTCGTATTTCCCATGTTTATGGTCTGAACAGATGGGAAGTCCAAATCTTGCTATTTTAATTCAGCCTATGTGGGAAAAATGATCATTTATTAAGTTATTTCTAGGAAATTTCCCCTTAAATATTGTTGAAATTCTTTATATATCTGTGCGTCAGCGGAGGAGTGACGTCTGCACAGGCTGCTAAGTTCTTGTGTAGGCTTCCTACCAATGCAAAGACGATTAGCATAATTTTTAAAACAATTTATCGTTTGAGTGGAGAAAACCAGAAAAGCAATGTGGATAATTACCCACTGCCCTACAGCTGATTCCGACTCATAGTTGACCCTACAGGACAGGATAGAACTACCCCGTAGGATTTCTAAGGCTATAAATCTCTACGGAAGCAGACTGCAACATCTTTCTTCTGTTGAGCAGCTGGTGGGTTCAAACTGCTGACCTTTGGGTTAGCAGCCAAGCACTTTAACCACTGTGCCACCAGGGCTTCATGTGAGTAACTACAGTGAATTTATTCTTTTGATCTTTTTCTCCTATTTTATTTTGCTCTGCATTTGTATCTTAGAGATATATGCACAAATAATTACAGTAATCATGAATAAATTGCCCTATAACAAATTCTGTAGTATTCAAGATACACTGTTGGTAATTCAAAGCTACTATTTTGCTGATTGACTTATTAGCAGTTATATTACAAAGGCATCTATTGCTAGCTTCTCAACATGGCTTATATAATATGTGAAGTGGGATATTAAAATATTTATTCCTACAGGATCTATCTTCTTTAAAGAAACACTTATAGTCTATAATTATGAAATAAGCCATAGCTTTGGTTCAAAATGTTATGGCAAAATAACTGCAATTTAAAGTGTGTTTTATTTAAATAGAATCATCATCTAATTGATAGCCAGCCATACAGCTACTACAATATCATCAGTTTGAAAATTAGTTACCATACTTCTGTTGAACTGTAGCCCACCTACACACACTTCACCTTTGGGGAGAGTGACTGAATAGGGTGAGCACTAGCACATTGTTCCGGTTTTAATACAGAAATCAGAATATAAATATGGAATAAATTTGGCATATCATTCCTTAGATGAATGTCTAAAAATTAATATTTTATCCAGGTATATTGATTTGGTATTCATTTGTGAAGACAGACTTTGTGCCTGAGCAGAACTCAGGGCACGGCCCCTTTGTTGCAGGTGGACAGGACAAACTCCATGGAGAAGCACTGGGCAGAGGTTCGGTTTGTCAGGCCAACACACTGCCCAGAAGATCACATAATAGACAATAGCTGATAATCTACTGCATTTGACACTGTGCAGATATTTCAGAAATGGTGAATACAGCATCCTCAAAACCTGTTCCAAGGTTTTAGCAGGTCATATTATCTGATTGGAAATCCCTGGATGGTACAAACTCACTCAGTTGCTAACGGGAAAATTGGAGGTGTAAGTCTACTCAGAGGTTCCTTGGAAGAAAGGCTTGGCAATCTACTTCTGAAAAATGAGCCATTGAAAACCCTGGGAAGCACAGTTCTGCTCTGACACACATGGGGTCACCATGAGTTGGATTTGACTTGACTGCAACTGGTTTTGTTTTGTTTGTTTCTTATCTGATTGAAGCTAGCATTTCTGGGGAAGACTTTTTTCAACTACAGAATCCCAGCCTCAGAAGCATCAGTCTCTGAGAGCTCACCAAGAGAGGGATTTAGAACGACAGCAATCAAACACAAGAGGACGGGAAGCTAGTCTACTACAAACGTTTTCTCAATGCCAAGTATCAACATTATGGCATAAAGCAGCTTAAGCTTTGCCTTTAAAAACGTTTGACCTGGAGCCACCTGGAGTCCAAGTCTGTATAAACTTCCAGCAGCCATGTTGAAGAACAACAGTCAAAAGGAAAAGCTTGATTTGGACAAGAATCCACTTGCTCTTACTGGAAGTCTCTAGCTCGTCTTCAGGTCCCTCTTTCTCTGTCCTACTGTGTTGCACATACCTTCCAGTAGACTTTCTTAATAAAAGTCTATTCTTTTTTTTAAAAAAAGCACGCTATTTTCAGAAGCCTAAAAGCTACAACTGCTAACCAAATAGTCAGCAGTTCGAATCCACCAGTGGCTCCTTGAAAACCCCATTGGGGCAGTTCTACTCTGTCCTACAGGATCGCTATGAGTTAGAATTGACTCGACGACGAGTTTTGTTGGGGTTTTTTTGGTTTGTCTTTCCCTGTCAGTATCACTTCAAGTTTGAGTTTCAGTATCTCATCATAGACTCTCCAAAATTGAGTTCTGCTGTATATTTAATGTCACCCATCACCATTCTCCAACATACATCTTCTACTCATGGTAGCCTCGTTTCCTCACTGTACCATCCAAAAATCATAATTACTTTCTTCTTTGTGTCTTTGTTAATCCCAGTTTACATTAAAAAGTCTCCTTTTTCTCAAACTCACTCAAATATTCAATTTTTACCACAGTTCATGCATCACATATAATTTTGTTCTCCAGAGATTTTCTCGGTTAATCTCCAATTTTCACTTGCATGTTTTCTCAGTTTAACAAATTTTTGAATTTTTTTTTCTAATTGTTTCTGGTGTGTTAGTTTTGTCTCCTCTGGTGGACCGTAAACTCCTTGAAGTAATTGAGTCTAATTCTGAATCTCTGATATACCCTTGCCCAAAGTTTTTCCCAAGCTCTGTGAAACACTGGGGTTTTTCGTATGAGGATGTCAAGAAACAGTGAAAAATATATTTAAAAGCTTGATTAATAGAGTTCCTGTAACCATCTGACTAGGGCGTTGAGTATTTTTTGGTGGCCCTTCTGATTTGCCTCCAAAGTCACTGACAACTACCTTTCTCTTGGTCTCCTTTGCAAACTTTGCATTTACCTCTAAAATCTTCATTGTGCGCAAACCTCAAAACTCTGCTTGTCCTCTTCTTTCTACAATTTCTTGGTATTTAACTATGTAACACCTACTAAGGATTTTTAAATATTTATTTCTTTTATTACATTTTCAAGAAATTCAGATGTCTAAAAGGCAACAGAATGAACACTGGAATGCATTTACCCTTTCACTCCAAATTTCTTCATGTCTGCTAAACAGACCACTCCACTTCTGATTGCCCCAGATTTTATCCTTATTTTTGACTCTTTATTTCTCCTTTATTTCCCAAAGAAAAGTGTCAACAATCATATGCCAATTATCTTTCCTGAATGCATAGTCTCTCTTTCTGTAATTGAAGTCCAGTCTTTCATGGTATCAATTCTGTAGGACTTGTGGAGTCTGTTTCACATACTTCTGTCTGCATCTTTTCTTTGGTTTCATCTGTCTATTACTGCTGCCAAATCTCTCTTCATAAGATCTTGTTTTTATCACCTGATTTTCTTGAAAAGCAACTTACAGAAATCCTTTACCTATCAGATCATTATGGATATCTTCAAGTATTTTAAGGGACAACACAGAAGAGAATTAGATTTATTCTGCAAGCATTTAGAGAGGATAATTTTAGTTATATTGTAGACATCACAGAGGTAATTTTAACTTGATTAATGGAATATATTCATAATTATTAGAGGTATTTACAACCGTAATTGGTTACAGAGAAGCAGTAGTTTTCAAACAAAAACCGTTAAAAGGCCTTGGAAAAGTTGTACTTAGTGAGAGGGCCACTAACTGGGTAGATGTGACATTAACCCTCTAAAAAGCCTTTAAATTATGAAATCGGTGGTGTCACTCAAGGGTTACATTTATTCTAAACAATTACTTTCATATCTCATGAATTCTTGACTTGGCTTTGCTCAAGGTATGACAAGCTATTCAGAGTCCTGAGAGCACTTTACTCTCTCTGAAACTGTCTTGATTGTGCTATCTTTGTCCTGAGTGAATTCCCAACTTCTACACACTAACCCAAACCATCATTTCAATATTCAGACCTTCCCAAAAAGCTTTCAGAGAATGATTTAAACACAAATACATTTTTCACAGTCTTGGAATTCTTTAGCGCCTATTATCACAACTTTATTTCTGTTGTTTATAATTCCCTAGCTATATAATCTATGTGTGGCATTTCTCCCTTGCTGTGTTTATCAAGGCTGATAATGTGATGCTCTGCTAATTTTGTGTCCACCATATCGCCTATCTCAATGTGTTACATATGCCTCAAATGTGCATGTTTGATGGATAGATTGTGAAATGTAGTAAATACATATTGGGACATTGGTTCTTAACGGCTTTCTTGTTAGAGGGAAGTCACACTTTTAAATATGTGAGAATTACTAATCCATGCATTACTCTAATAGTTGGGAAAAACATTTTTAAAGCCATGAATTTAACAAATGTAACTTAAAATATCGTGCTGGGTGCTGGGAGAGTAAAAAAAAAATAGTGACTACCCTCTACGTCTGATAGGGACAGTACAGATACATATGAGTTAATTCAGCAAAACATGGTAAGAGTGGTGCTGGCAAACGAGCAATTAACTATGAGGAGAAGAAGAGTGACAAATCATTCTCTCTGTAGGTGTCAGGCTAGGATTCACAGAGAGATTGTGATGAATCATAAAGAGGTTTATCCAGGTGGAGGAGGGAAGAAGGCATTTCAGAACAAAAGAAACAACAAGAGTAAAGCCCACAGTGTATGAGTGTGTGTGTGTGTGTTTTAGAGAAAGGTAAGTGTGTTAACAAACATATAGGAGTTAGATGGTGGTTTGAACCCACCCAGCTGCTTTGAGGGAGAAAAGACCTGGTGACCAGCTCCTGACGAGCACAGTCTAGAAAATGCTAGGGGACAGTTCCGCTCCATCACCACTGGGTTGCTACGAGCCTAAATTTGACTCGACAGCACCTAACAACAAGAGCAACAACAGATTAAAATTTGCTTGCCATAGACTATTTGGGAAGTTTGGGATGTCATCTGTAAAAATAGAAAGCAAAGAAAGATTTTGAAGTAGATGAGCAGCACAGAACTATCAGTAAGTTGCTCATTTAAGGTAATTTTGAACAGCATAATGGTTTGAATCGTGTTGTACTTGTCATTTAAAACCGATAATCACAAAGACACATACAGACATACACACACATTCATACACAAACAGACTATAGTCTTTCCCTTGCAGATTTAGAGTTATCAAATTTCAGATGGTTTCAATTAACAGAATAGAAATGAGAACATTGACAAAGACTGTAGGAAAAAATTAATTGTAGAAATTGATTTTTTAAAAATATTTTATTTCGCTTTTGATGGAAGTTTACACAGGAAATTAGGTTCTCATTTAACAATTTCTGTACATATTGTTCAGTGACATTCCTTACATTCTTCACAACATATCAGCATTCTTGTTATTTCCATTTTGGTTTATCTGTTTCCATTAATCTAGCTTCCCTGTCCCCCCTTGCCTTCTCATCTTTGGTCTAGAGTAAATGTTAACCATTTGGTTTCATCTAGACTATTACTTTAAGAAGCACAGTACTTACAGATGGTATTATTTATTCTATGGGTCAATCTGTCATTTGGCTGAAAGGTGACCTCTGAGAGTGGTTTGAGTTCCAGGTTTAAAGAGTATCTCAAGATGATAGTCTCAGGGATTCATCTAATCTGTACTTGTCCAGTAAGTCTGACCTTTTTTTTTTTAGGAATTTGAGTTTTGTTCCATATTTTTCTCCCATTCTACCTGGGACCATCTATAGAGTCCCTGGTCGGAACAGTCGGTAGTGGTAGCCAGGCACCATCTAGTTCTTCTGGTCTCAATGTCGGTGACCTTGTTGTTCATGTAAACTACTGGTCTGTAGACTAGTTTCTTCTCTGGGTCTTTAGTTTCTTTCCTTCTCTTTAGCTCTGGACAAGTGGAGACCAATAATTGTATGTAGAAATTGATTTATGAAGACACTCAAATCTTTTTTGAAACTACGGAAAATGTATGGACAGTGTGGCTTGCAGTATGAATATCGTTACTAAATGTGAAATATCTATGCTTTCTAAGAATAGGAGCCCTGGTGGCACAGTGGTTAAGAACTCGGCTGCTAACCAAAAGGTCAGCAGTGGGAATCCACCAGCTGCTGCTTGGAAACCCTATGGGGCAGTTCTACTCTATCCTGTAGGGTTGCTATGAGTCAGAATCGACTTGACGGCGACGGGTTTTGTTTTTTTGTTTTTCCCAAGAATAATGTGCATTACATCAAAGGAACCTTTTTAAACAACAAAAGAACTTGATATATTTTTTGCTTTCATTTTAATATTTCTTGGGTAGTAGGATTTAATAAATTACAAATTTTATTAATCAAAATCAGAAGCCAAGACATATCCTAAATCTCAATACAATATTTGAGATTGTTTATCTTTCATATTATAAAAAAAAACCATCCAAATAAAAAGCAATTTTTTTCAAGATTGGAAGCTATTTATTTCAATTGTTAAAAATTACCTGTTTTCAATCCTATCATGTCTAAGAGATGTTAAAAGAATATTGTCAAACTGCTTCTCGTTTTGGAGAAAAAAGTAGAGACAAAAGAACCCAAAGGAAAAACGATTTTAAACAACGATTCCTAGGCCACAAACCAGGAGCGTATATATTGTTTAGGCTTATGATTTAAAATAATTGTTACCTTATGATTTTTGGCATATATTCTACTGCTATCATCTATACTTCTATGCTGAAGATTTTTGTGAGCAAATCATGTATGTGTTGGTTGGTTGATTTTCCCCTTTGAAGTATGGGTTTCTTTTTTGTGTTAAAGAAAATAAACACATTTAACATGTAAGTGAAGATTTATCCCTGAAATAAACAGTATTGAAACACCAACTTCCCTCTCTACATGCCAGGAGGCTAGTTGATTTTATTTAGACATCATTTTCAGTATGACTTCTGTCGTGGATTGAACTGTGTCCCCCAAAAATATGTGTCAACTTGGCTAGGTCATGATTCCCATATTGTGTGACTGTCCACCATTTTGTCATCTGATGTGATTTTCCTATGTGTTGTAAATCCTATCTCTATGATGTTAATGAGGCAGGATTAGAGGTGGCTATGTTAATGAGGCAGGACTCAACCTACATGATTAGATTGTGTCTTAAGTCAATTACTTTTCAGATATAAAAGAGAGAAGCAAGCAGGGAGACAGGGGGATCTCATACCACCAAGAAACAAGAGCTAGGAGATGAGCACATCCTTTGGACTTGGGGTCCCTGCACTGAGAAGCTCCTAGACCAGGGGAAGATTGATGACAAGGACATTCCCCTCACAGCTGACAGAGAGAAAAAGGCTTCCCCTGGAGCTGGCGCCCTGAATTTGGACTTCTAGCCTCCTAGACTGTGAGAGAATAAATTTCTGTTTGTTAAAGCCACACATTGGTGGTATTTCTGTTATAGCAGCACTAGATATCTAAGACAGAATTGGACCTGGGGTCCCTGCACAGAGAAACTCCTAGACCAAAGGAAGATTGAGGATAAAGACCTTCCTCCAGAGCCAATAGAGAGAGAAAGCCTTCTCCTGGAGCTGGCACCCTGAATTTGGATTCTTGCCTACTAGATCGTGAGAGACTACATTTCTGTTTGTTAAAGCCATCCACTTGTGGTATTTCTGTTATAGTAGCACTAGGTAACTAAGACAACTTCTGAAAAATAAATTTGAATGGCTGGATTAGCAGATGAAGTGGAGATGAAGACCATTACCTTCCCAACAGTTGGAGTGGGGCTGTCATTGTATTTACAAATGAAGTGAGTCAAAAGCACCTCTTTCTCACATAAGTGGATTTTCTTAACCCATGTAACATGACCATATATTTCCACTTGACTTGCAGGTTTTAAAACGTTCAATTACATGTAAGCAACCTTATAACTGAGAAATAACTCAGAACTAAGAAATAATGCAGAACTAAGAGATATCACTTTGCTCTATGTTTTCTACTTCAGTGGCCTCTTAACTGCTCACTCTATTTGTACTTGTCTCTCTCTAATAACGCTCTCAATACGGTAGCCACGATAATCTTAAAAAGGAAGTAGATCAGTTAATATGCTTAAAACACTCCTATGACAACCCAGTTCACTCATAACTGGATCCAAATCCTTTTAGCCCATAGTAGCTTGCATGGTGTAGTTCCTGCCTGGCTTTCCAAACTCATTTCCTTCCCCACTCCGTATCCTTCACTAAGCTCCAGTCACATTGGTCTTTTAGTTTTCTCAAACATGCCAGATACCTACTCAAAAATTTTATTCAAATTGTCTTGCTCTCTTGACACTGATATTACTATTGCCATCATTCACACATTTAGATTTCAGTTCAAATATCATATGAACAGGTCCACTGTGCTCATCCAACCCATCTTCCTTAGGCTTGAGCTTAGAGGCCCCCTTCTTCCTACCCTCTATTACAATGTGTTTATTTAAATACATGTATTTATAAGTGTTTATATAAATATCTGTGCACTCCACAATTTACAAGTCATATGTGGGTGGGGAATATCTCTATCTTGTTTAACATAGTACCTAGATACTCACTAAGTATCTGTGCGATATATGATTTTTTGAAAGATCTAAGGAAATATTTGTCTTCTTTACCAGAAGAAAACTCAATATGCATATGTTGTTTTTCTCATGGGAAGTAGACATGGTGTAATATAAAATTTAATTGTATTCAGAAGCTTCTTAAATTTCTTAAAATATGAACATATTGCACTTGCACTTATTTTTTAAAAAATTCGTGTAACTATTCAAAGTCCAATGAAAGTAGTCATGAAAATAATTTCAAACTTTTTTCTAACCTACCAGTCTCTTCAAAGCTTTACTAGTATCCAAAAGTAGACAGCTCTGCCTACTTCTGTATTCCTGAGTGATCTCTTAATTATGCTTTGAGGATAGTATGTAAATGGATATTTTCAATTATTAACATAAAAATCTTTGTTGCCAATAAAAGAGGTAAACGTTCAAGCATTTGAAAATTAATAATTTTGGTATACTATCGTTCTGAATATTTTTTAATACAAAGATGCCTTTGGGGAAGATGAATCACAAATGCCAATAGAACTACTTTCAAAAATACAATACATTAAATGAAAATGAATTCTAGAGAAGTAAATAGCAGGCATTTGGGAAAGAGGGGAAACAGGTAAAGTGGAAAGTGTAGCGTTAGTATTTTCTTTCTGCTTTGAATGTGGATGTCAAATTGCCTTGTTATCTACATTCTGATACCTTGTAGTTGTGTGTGTGCGTTACACATACTGGGAGACCATCCCCCTTCCAGTTAAGATGGCACTTATCTTACTCTGCCCAGGGTAAAAGTCAAGACATCGTTTATACACCGAAGGAAACCGCTGTTCTATTTTAGGTGGGATGAAATCATTCATGTGCTTTTATTTTATGTTTCCTTCAGCTGTTCTGACACTGCTGAGGTATTTGGAGGGCTTTTCCTGTCTTTGTTCTTTATCAAGCTGACAAAAGGAGAAAGGTGGTGCAGTAGGTTACTAACCATTGTTTTTCCCACTATTCTGTGCTTTGTAAATCTCTTTTTATCCAACACTTCAGATCATGTCTTCCTTCAGTATTATTCGTGATAGGAAAAAAACAAACAAACAAACAAAAACTTTTACATGACCCCATAAACCTATAAAACTTCCCTGTGAGGACACTCTGCATCAAATCTCAAAAAATGTCCTTTTCCCCCAGTAGATAACCTAGATAACTGGGATCTTCTAAAAATCAAACACCTATGCTTTTCAAAAGACTTCACCAAAAGAGTAAAAGAACCTACAGACTGAGAAAAAATTTTTGGACAGTACAAGTCAGACAAAGGTCTAATCTCCATAATCTACAAGAAATACCAACACCTCTACAACAAAAAGACAAATAATCCTATTAAAAAATGGGCAAAGGAAATGAACAG
>NW_004444170.1:2322972-2350140 GCF_000243295.1 Trichechus manatus latirostris | reverse complement strand
TTGTTCTGTAAGCCTTCATCTTAAGTGAGAATAACAGCACAATTGAAAGAGCGTCGTCAATGTCACTGAACTGTGCATGTGGAAATTTTTGAAATGGTGTATCTTTGGCTATGTGTATTTTCACCAAAAAAAAAGGTCGAGAAGGGAGAGGGTTGACATGTTGTGGGGTTGTTAACCAATGTTATGAAACAATATATGTACTACTGTTTCATGAGAAACTATTTGTTCTGTAAGCCTTCACATGAAGTACAATAAAAAAAAAAAAGTCCTTTTCACTTTAAAAAAAAAAAGCAGAAATTAACTTTTAGCTTCCATGAATAAATCAAATAGAGAAGACAGTGCTATACCATCTGATGTTTTCCTTATATAAAAAAAAAAATATATTTTTTGTTATTCAGGCATAAGAAAAGAGAATAATTTGGGTACACAAACAGTGAAAATGCATATTAGATATATGAATGTGTTAGTATCTTTTATTTAGTAGCATGTTATTTTTAAGAAAAAATCCAATTCTATGCTAGTCTGAACTTTAGGGGCAGCAGACAGAAATAACTATAATGTGGGTCTTATCTAGTTCTTTGTTAACATTGGTGTTTCAAGAGTCACAGTGACAGGTTTAATAGACATAGCTAATATTCAGTAATGTTAATAACCCACTCTTAGATTAAAATTCATCTACCTAGTTTGTCGGTAACTTAAAGCATTGGCATATATACTAATGATGTGCTCCATGGTTAGTTCTACTTAAGCTACTTAATATATTCCACTTGCAAGCATTTATCTAGCAAGGTACAGTCTCTAAAAAAGAGGTATGACTAAAGGGAGAAGACAATTAAGAATTTTCTAATGATAGTATGTTCTGAACAAGAATTCCTTCTTTAATTTTTTTTCTCTTTATTTTAATTTGAGCATATCTACTTTTAAAGATTACATTTCTGTCACCTCAAAAATATTGAACAGCTTGATGTATGATTTCAACTTTTCCTCTGCCTTGCTTATTTATTCGCAGTCCCATGCATCCAAAAGCCTGCAGCTGTTGAGTCGATTTCAACTCCTAGAGACCCTACAGGACAGAGTAGAATGGCCCCGTAGAGTTTCCAGGGAGCGCCTGGTGGATTCAAACTGCCGACCTTTTGGTTAGTGGCTGTAGCTCTTAACTACTACACCACCAGGGTTTCCATCCCATGCGTACGTTTCATAAATTAAAATTTCAAAGGTATAAAACATGCTATCTGATAATCTAATATCCATGGACATATTTAACTATTATTTGTCATGTGAAAACAGATAGATTCCTGCCTGTCAACTTACCATGGTTTTTGGGATTTGGATGTAGCAAGGAAGATTATGTAGAACTGGGCAGAAACCATTTTTATAGCTGTAATTACTTCTGCCTGCCTGTGATTATTTCAATTTCCCTTTGCTGTTTCTTTGATTAAGTCTTCTCTCCCTAATGCATTGCACTTTGAGTTCCGATTATTCCTGGCTGTTTTGCTGATTCTTCTGTGAAACTGTGGAAAAGGTAGTGTGAGTACTTAATGTCCTGAAGAGACAGGGTGACATCTATGAGCATCCTACTGGAAATAGAAGGCGGTGCATAAAGCATGCAAGTGATGCTTCCCACTTGATGACATTTCACTCTGCCTTTCGTAAACAGTAAACCAAGGACTTGCTCAAGTTGCAATGCCTATTCTTTTCTCCTTCTTTATTTTTAATAACAGAAAATCATACTAGATTTTTTTTTTCTTCTGTCAAAATAGCTGGCAGTTCCTTTCTCGATCTTTTTTTGCCAAGATGTGAAAACACGTATAGTTTACTTCTTTAATTGCAGTGGTCTTATTATCCAGGGACACTGCATATGTGAGTGTCAGTCTGAGTGGGAAGAGACTTAAAATCTTACTGCATAAAATATTTAAATTAAGAAAAAATTAAGAACCATGTTCTAGTTGCATTCATTCATTTGTTCTTCAGACACACATTTGGCTGCCTGATATAACACAAATGCTCTTCGGTTTAGTGGATTCAGGAATAAAAAAGCAGTTTCTTATTTCTAATAGTTTACTATCTCATTCAAACAATTGAAATAAACCAGCAATTTCACCACGGAGTGATAAGGGCTTAGGGGTACAATCTGTTGGGGATCTCCAGCTGGAGAGAAGAGGCAACTTTTTCCTGATGCGAGTTCTGCCTGATCTCAGTCATGAGGAACAGTTATGATGTCAGGATATCTAAACAAAGCAGAAAAGTGGGGTCAGGAAGCAGTCTAGGTACATGAAACACAGACGCGAAGGCAGAGGGAGAGGAAGCACGACATACTCAGGGAATTTGAAATCCTTTTGTTCGACTGATATATGCAGTGAAAATGGAGGAGCTGTTAGACACGCATTTGGGAATGAAGAGAGCGCGTTGCCCATGAAGGCGTGTTGTGATAAGGGGTTTGAGCGTTTTTTGTATATATGTGTGTATGGATAGCCTTACATTCTAGACAGACAGACAGATGAGAAGACTGATGGTATATAGAGACTGTGTTCCTCTGGATCATGTGTGGTCTCCGTCTCGTTACTGGGAAGCAATAGAATCAGTTCAAAGCCCCTACCAGCAGTCTCAGGGGGCTCCTTCTGGTTTGTCTAACTCTGTGGTGTCTTTATGTGAAGATATGATGGGGGTTCTCAAAACTACGTTAAAAATACGGCACCCATTCTGGGATTATTACCTTTACTTGATATCACTATGAAACGGTATTTTCACATTAAGACAACCAATTTTAAAGCGAAACATAAGGGTTTCAAAATAATGTTGATTTAGATGTGGGGAGCTAGCTGTGTGTTGGGCTATTGGAAAACTCTCCCACAGGGGAGCATTTATTCTCTACTATATGGTGCAGTGGTGAGAGCTCGGCTGCTAACCAAAGGGTTGGCTGTTTGAATCCTCCTGCCACTCTTTGGAAATCCTATGGGGCAGTTCTACTCTGTCCTGTAGGGTCGCTAGGAGTTGGAATCCACCCAGTAGCAACAGGTTTGGTTCTGGTTTATGAGAAAATGGATAAAGATGCTGGAGAAGGGTTGATTATGAATTCAATGCAGTTTTTAGCACTTCTCATTACCTGTGGCCTCGTCTCTTGTAAGTGGCCATGGGTCTTTTTCCCAAGTCCTCTGCCTTGTGTTGCTGCTGCTGCTCTCAGAGCTGCTTCTTCCATGGACTCTCCTTTCCATGCACCCTAGAAGAACATCATTCCTTCTTTTATTTAAAATATAATGCCGCTAACAGGTAAGAGTAAATAACTGTTGAAGTGGGAGTTGTGTGGAAGCAGAAATCAATATGACATGAGTCTGGTATATATGGGGTTTAAATACTTAAAAAAGATGAAAATGCTTCTTTGAAATAATGTTGATCTGCCCCAACATATCTTTTTGAATGTTTATATCCAATCACTTTTTTATCCAACATGAGCCTATGGATCTTGATCCAGGTCCACGTCTGTGAATAGTTATACATTATTTTTCTATCACCATCCATTCATTCAGCACCTATTTAGTGAGTAGCTAACATCTTCAAGGCCCCGGGCTGGGCCCTGGGAATGTGCTCTGCTGCTGCATAACCTCCTATACTATTTGCATCAAAATTTATTTTTCAGAAGTATGTTTTTCTTTCTGTCTCGGAAGTCACGGAGCAACTGCTGGCATTTACTTACCTTCTGCACTAGCAGCTCTCTCATTGTTGGCTTTGAAATTAATTTTCTTTATCTTGACACAAAGACCCAAAATATGACTTTTCCTCATAGGAACAGACGGTGAGGAGGCAGCGGCACTTACAGTTTACCAAGAGGGAGAACTATCTTTAACCAGCGTATTAACACATGATTATACAGCTGGACAGATTGTGTTCCTCTGAGAGAATGTTGCCCTTGCTTTTCTAAAATTCAGTAGTCCCATTATGCCATGCTTTGTGGGAGAAAGACTATGGATAAGAGGAAGGAAGGGAGGGAAGGGAGAAGGAAGGAAAGGAAGAAAGGAGGGAGGGAAGAAGGAAGGAGGGAGGGAAGAAGGAAGGAGGGAGGGAAGAAGGAAGGAGGGAGGGAAGGAGAGAGGGAGGGAAGGCAGAAGGAGGGAGGGGGAGGGGGAGAGAACAAATCCAGGCAAGGATTTAAAGTGATTAAATAGCTCATGCTGACAAAGAAAGCACTGATTCCTTAGAGTGAAAAAGAAAAGGAAACAAAAACTTTTAACTCATCAGCAAATGAAAATATTAATAGTAATTTTTAAAATCCTGTTTCTAATTTCTGCACTTTCGCCAGATAGATATAAAAACCCCGTTGCCCTTGAGTCGATTCCAACCCATAGCAACCCCACAGGACAGAGTAGAATTGTCCCATAGAGTTTCCAAGGAGCAGCTGGTGGATTTAAACTGCCGACCTTTTGGTTAGCAGCCAAGCTTTTAACCACTGTGCCACCAGAGTTCCATATAGATAGATATAATGTACCTATAATAGTGTACTTCAAGGGGCCCTGGTGGCATAGTGGTTAAAACGCCCAGCTGCTAACCAAAAGGCCAGTGGCCACTCTGTAGGGGAAAGTTGTGGCAATCTGCTTCCGTAAAGTTTACAGCCTTGGAAACCATACGGGACATTTCTATTCCGTCCTATCGTGTCACTATGAGTTGGAATCTACTAGGGGCAATGGGTTTGGTTTTTGGTGTTTTAAACAGTGTACTTCAGTATCAAGCAGCAAATGAAGCCATTGCTAAAATGGGTATTAGTATGTTAATTAATGTATTTATTTTTTTGGTGGGTGGGATTACATGTAGCTGATGATATGAACTATTGAGTAGAGAGGGAGGCATATAGACCTTATTAAATATTTATTATTTTAAGCATAAATCAGCTTAAACCTATGTGTTATTTTAAGGATAATGCGTAATGCACAGCTCTTTTCTCTGTCAGTCCATTGTGCTGGACTGGTATTCACTGATGCAGCGCTATTCCTGTACCATTTGCCACATCTTCCTAAAATGCACAGAAACATGTCAACATACAAAACGGCTAGTTCTATTTGCCAACATGCTGGGCTGTCAGGTTTCTAAGACAAGACTTTGTATGACAAGCTGAGACTTTTATTTTCAATTAGCTTCTAGCTAAATGCTTTCATTTTTATTTCATTTTAATTAAACTAGGTCTTAATGAGGAAGTAGATTATTTCTGTTCAAGACAAACTGCCAGAGACATTGGAAGCTTTTGCGTCTTCTGCTCACATAGGAACAGACACAGTGTGTGGATATTCTAGTTTCTCAAATGAGACATTGGGTGATTTTTTTTTTTTTCTAGAAATATGTCAAGTGTGGAGTTACTTCATACCAAATGTTGCTTTTTAAAACAATTTTTATGTAAAAAGTCACTTTTCACAGGAGACAAGTTATATTTAAAAAACTTCCCAGAATGAAATGAAGGGAACAAACTCAAAGTTTACAGTTTTAATTATAGCAATGATCTCTATTTATTTAATGAATCCATCTAGAAACAGCAGATAGGTTATTGAAAGGTGGAAAATTCCAAATGAAAATTGCTTGAGTAAATGCAATAATGCTGTTGTTTAATAGGTAACATAGCTAATGTTAGCAGTATACATTTTATTAACACCTATATTAAATGATCTCTAAAAACGATTTGTAGTTTTTAATTTTTACTCTGGGTTAGAATGAATACTACATGTTATGCAAGGATATTTTAGATAAGCCTCCCAGGGTCCAAAGAACATTTGTTAAACACATATGTTGTTGTTGTTAGGTGCCGTCAAGTCAGTTCCGACTCATAGCGACCCCAAGTATGACAGAATGAAACACGGCCTGGTCCTACGCCATCCTCAGAATTGTTGTGCTTGAGCCCGATGTTGCAGACACTGTGTCAGTCCATCTTGCTGAGGGTCTTCCTCTTTTTCGCTGACCCTGTACTTTACCAAGTATGATGTCCTTCTCCAGGGCCTGATCCCTCCTGATATGTCCTGAGTATGTGAGTCTTGCCATCCTCTCTTCCAAGGAGCATTCTGGCTGTACTTCTTCCAAGACATATTTGTCCCTTCTTTTGGTGGTCCATGGTATATTCAATACTCTTCGCCAACACCATAATTCAGTATAGCTATATAAAATCAATAAACTTATGACTTCTGTAAATGCACTAAAATATAATGCAGTTTAAAATGCTTAACAAGCTGAAACACTTACAAATGGTTTTTCTGAGTCTCATCATGCCTCAGCCTTGTGGCCACACTCTTTAAATTGTTTATACAGTAAGAATGTACTAGGAGCAGCTCAGGAATTAAGTCTTGGTTAATATTACTTTAGACAGGTTTGCCTTCCTTCCTCCAAGGGAGATAGATTTTATGTGGCTGCATGATTAACTTATGTTATAGTGTGGCAATAAACACTTCCCAGACTTTTTAGATGAAATCACCTACAGGCTGGGGGTGTTATCTAAGGCAGCTGTCCTTCATATAATGGCTCAGCGTTACCTGCCATTATCAATGTGTGCTTCCATAATTGTTGGAACAGAGGACGAGAAGACTGTTAGATATTAGCAAATAAATCCATCCATCCAGCAATGACACATACCATTTCCACGTACCTTTTCTTGGCCAAAGCAAGTGAAGTAGCCATGCCTAACATCCAAGGATTGGGGAAGTTGACTCCTGCTATGTTCTAGAAGTAGAGAAGAACTACAGATCTGTGAACAGTAGTATGTCTGCTGCAGAATGTTCCAAACTGAAGGAGAAGCCAATAATGTAATGAAAGGGGAGTGGGTTATACTTTATTGGATCTTCCCTAAATTATTTAATGTAAGATATAAACTAAAGTAGAAATAATAAAATCAATTATAGTTGGCAACTGGAAAATAAAAATGTTTTTATAGTTCCCTGAATTCCAAAGCCAATTTCTTTGGGATAATTAAGTCAAAGATATTTAATTGTCAGATTTAGTTTTTCTTTTGTCGTTTATCCCATGGAGGATACAGTTATCATCTTAATGTGTTGTATTTTTTTTAAATTTTTAACTCAAACTTCAGTAAATGTCTACAAATTTGGGTTCCTGCAATGTGCTAAGAGTCCCTGGGTGTTGCAAAGAGTTAACAAACTCAGCTGCTAACCAGAGGTTGGAGGTTTGAGTTCACCCAGAAGTACAGCTGAAAAATGCCTGGTGATCCTCTACCCAAAAATCAGTCATTGAAAACCTTATGGATCACAGTCTTACTCAGAAACACATGGGGTTGCCATGAGTTGGAACGGACTTCACGACAACTGGCTATGCTGTGCTAAGTGGTCTGCTAGATGATGGGACACCTAAAAGAATTAGACACAGAACCTAGAGAACTCTAGGAAAGCGTTACTAAGAAGTTTAAGATGTATCCTAGATATACGATGGTAGCAAGTCAAAGAAATGAAAATTTTGCAGTTGAATTTCACCTGTATACATATATTCACAATTTCCAGAACCTGGTAATGTTCCTGTATCTAAAACTAGCAATTAGTTAGTATTATCCACTATATAAATGACCTAAAAAATGATTCCTGGGGTAGGAAACAGTATGTTGCTGGATTTGGCAGGCACTGGACTTCAGGGAGACAGGTGATAAATGTAATTGTATTTTCATCCTTGCCAATCATAGCAGGGGATCTTAAACTACATAGGAAATATGCTGGTCGAGGAATTGGCTTACTCAGCTGTATACTCAGCTACAGTTTCTAACAATTTTCTGCACAGCTGTGCTGAGTAAACCGATAAATTAACAGTATGTCAAATTCCCCTTTAAGAGCTTATTTCTTAAAGGGGTGTGTGTGTGTGTGAGTATGAAATCAGGTTTAATATCAGGTTTAATGTTATTTCAATTACATCATTAGATTATAATGATCTGAATTGGAGTTGATATTGTCGATATTAGTTATGATATCAGTAGTGATACTTTTGCATGGAATAAATGCTGTTTCAATATTTGCACAATTAATTAGCATGAAGACCCTAGTATACTAAAGAACATTGATTGCATTTTGGAATCGGAAAGTTGTGTCAGTTCTCACATTTTATATGACATGAATCTAGAACCTGAAGTGATTAAATAGATTATATAGAAGGTCATGTATAATAAGGTCATGAAAAGGTAGTAACACAGCAAGGACCAGCTTTTTACGTGGTCCAGTGATTTTGCTTCACCACCATGCTTCCGTAATCCTTTATTCATTTTACTCTTCAGTGCTTAACACTGTTGTTATTGTTGAGTGCTGTCCAGGTGGTTCCAACTTATTACGACCCCATGTAGAACAGAAGGAAACACTGCCTGGTCCTGCACCATCCTCACAATTGTTGCTCTGTTGGACCCCATTGTTGCAGCCTTTGTGTCAATCCATCTTGTTCAGGGTCTTCTCCTTTTTCACTGACTCTCTACTTTACCAACCATGATGTACTTCTTCGGGGACTGGTTCCTTCTGATAACATGCCCAAAGCACGTGAGATGGACTCTCGGTATTCACCCTTCTAAGGAACATTCTGGCTGTACTTCTTCCAAGAAAGATTTATATGTTCTTCATGCAGTCTGTGGTACATTCAATAGTCTTTGCCAACACCATAATTCAAATGCATTAATTCTTCTGTCTTCCTTATTCATTGTCCAGCTTTCACATGCATATGAGGCAATTGAAAATACCATGGCTTGGGTCAGGTGCACTTAAACCTCAAGGTGACATCTTTGTGTTTTAACACTTTAAAGAGGTCTTTTGCAGCAGATTTTCCCAGTGCAATATGTTGTTTGATTTCTTGACCGCTGCTTTCATGGGCATTGATTGTGGATCCATGTAAAATGAAATTCTTGGCAACTTCAGTCTTTTTTCCATTTATCATGACATTGCTTATTGGTCCAGTTGTGAGGATTTTTGTTTTCTTTACCTTGAGGTGTAATCTATACTAAAGACTATAGTTTTTTATCTTCACCAGTAAATACTTCAAGACCACTTCAATTTCAGCAAGCAAGGCTATGTCACCAGCATAATGCAGGTTATTAATGAGTCTTCCTCCAATCCTGATGCCATGTTCTTCATGTAGTCCACTTTCAGATTATTTGCTCAGTATACAGATTGAATAAGTATGGTGAAAGATACTTACGCACAAATTTTCTGATTTTAAAACATGCAGTATCTCCTTGTTCTGTTTGAATGACGGCCTCTTGGTCTATATACAGGTTCCACATGAGAACAAGGAATTGTTCTGTAAGTCCCACTCTTCGTTATGTTATCCATAATTTGTTATGATTCCCATAGTTGAATGTCTTTGCATAGTCAATAAAACACAGGTAAACATCTTTCTGGTATTCTCTGTTTTCATCAAATCTATCTGACATCAGCAATGGTATTACTTGTTCCATGTCATCTTTTGAATCCAGCTTGAATTTCTGTCAGTTCTCTGTTGATGTACTGCTGCAACCATTTTTGAATGATCTTCAGAAAAATTTTATTTATATGTGATATTATGGATATTGTTTGATAATTTCCACATTCATTGGATCACCTTTCTTTGCAGTGGGCACATGTATGGATGTCTTCTAGTTGGTTGACCAGGTAGCTGTCTTCCAAATTTCTTGGCATAGACAATTGGGCATTTCCAGCATTACAACCTTTTGTTGAAACATCTCCATTGGTATTCTCTCAATTCCTGGACGCTTGTTTATTGCCAATGCCTTCAGTGCAGCTTAGACTTCTTTCAATACCGTTGGTTCTGGACCATATGCTACCTCCTGAAATGGTTGAATGTCAAGCAATTCTTTTTGGTGCAGTGACTGTGTGTATTCCTTCTAACTTGTTTTGATGCTTACTGCCTCATTCAATATTTTGCCCATAGTATCCTTCAAAATTGCAGTTGGAGACTTGCATTGTTTCTCCAGTTCCTTCAGCTTGAGAAATGCTGAGCACATTCTTGCCTTTTGGTTTTCTAACTCCAGGCCTTTGCACATGTCATTATAATACTATACTTTATCAACTCTAGCTGCCCTTTGAAATCTTCTGTTTAGTCCTTTTACTTCATCATTTCGTCTATTCACTTTAGCTACGGTATGCTCAAGAGCAAGTTTCAGAGTCTCTTCTAACATCCATTCTAGTCTTTTCTTTCTTTCTTGTCTTTTTAATGACCATTTGCTTTCTTCATGCATGATATTCTTGTTGTCATCCCACAACTTATCTGGTCCTTGGTCATTAGTGTTCCATGTGTCAAATCATTCTTGAGATGGTCTCCAAATTCAGGTGGTATTTACTCAAGGTCATTCTTTGGCTCTCGTGGATTGTTTTAATTTTTTAAGCTTCGCCTGGAACTTGCAAAGGAGCAATTGATGGTCTGTTCTGTCCTCTGGCCTTGTGGTGACTGATGATATTGAGCTTCCCCATCATCTCTTTCCACAAAAGTAGTCTGTTTGATTCCTGTGTATTCCATCAGGTGAGGTCCACTGTCTAGTTACCATTTATGTAGCTGACAAAAGGTATTTGCAATGAATAAGTCGTTGGTCTTGCAAAATTCTATCATGTGATCTCCAGCATAATTTCTATCACCGAGGCCATATTTTCCAACTACTGATCCTTCTTATTTGTTTCCTACTTTTGCATTCCAATCACTAGTAATTATCAATGTGTCTTGATTGCTTGTTTGATCAATTTCAAACTGCAAAAGTTGGTAAAAATCTTCAATTTCTTCATCTTTGGCATTAGTGGTTGGTGCATAAATTTGAATAATAGTCATACTAACTGATCTTCCTTGTAGGTGTATGGATATTATCCTATCACTTGCAGGATTGTATTTCAGGATAGATACTGAAATATTCTAACGATGGATGCAATGCCGTTCCTCTTCAATTTGTCATTCCCAGCATAGTAGACCACATGACTGTCCAATTCAAAATGGCCAATACCGGTCCATTTCAGCTCACTAATGCCTAGGATATTGATCTTCAAGTGTTCCATTTCATTTTTGACAACTTCCAGTTTTCCTTGATTCATACATACTTTGTACATTCCACATTCTGATTATTAATGAAAGTTTGCAGCTGTTTCTTTACATTTTGGGTCATGCCACATCAGCAAATGAAGGTCCTGAAAGCTTGACTCCATCCACATCATTAAGGTCGAGTCTACTTTGAGGAGGCAGCTCTTCCCCAGTCGTATTCTGAGCGCCTTCCAACCTGAGGGTCTCATCCGCTGGCACTGTATCAGACAATGTTCCACTGCTATTCATAAGGTTTTCACAGGGTAATTCTTTTCAGAAGTAGACCGCCAAGTCCTTCTTCCTAGTCTGTCTTAGTCTGGAAGCTCAGCTGAAATCTGTCTGCCATAGCTTACCTTGCTGGTCTTTGAATACCAGTGGCACAGCTTCCGGCATCACAGTAACACACAGGCACCAGAGTATGACAAACTGACAGATGAGTGATGGCTTAACACTAATAAATGTTCATATTTTCGACTTCCTAAGTGCAAACTGTAGCTTTAGTTAGAAATTAAACCAGCTCTTCAAATTTACTTTCACCTCAGTAACTAGAGAATTTACTGATACTAGGATGCTGAATGACATTGTTTAACATTACAACTACCAATGACAATATTTTTGGCAGTTAGGGAATGTGGTTATGGAGGTGGCTGGCATCTTATCTCCTGCTACCATCTCTCTTGACTTCCTAGTAATCGCGACTTATTGTTAATGTGACCCCTTTTTTGAAGTATAGTCTCCAGAGAAAAAAGTAAAATAGAAGTTGAAGATTTCTGGGAGGTATACGAATGAGGTGTTGATTAATTGAATCAGATGAAAGATGTGACTAATAATTTGTAGACACATGGACTGAAGATACATTGAGACTAACTTGTTCCTTGTCTTCATAGAGGTGTTTGTTACCCAGTATTTCTCAAATACTGACACAGGATTTTCCTGGACTATCTAAGAGGTCTTATTTTACAACACTACACATAGTCTAGAAATATCTTTTTGAATGAAACTCTTTTCTATTTTTTATAGATCTGTTACTTTGAAGAAGTCCTTCAGTAAGCAAACCCTTACGTTTCCTCATCCATAAAGGAGGGAGGACAACAGTCAGGATGAACACTGAGCAAGCCCTTTACTATGTGTCGGGCACTTTCCAAGTGCTTTTGTGGGTAACCTCATTCAGTGATCATGCAAACCTGTAAGATGGGTAGTAGAATTGTCATCTCAAAGATAGGAATCTCAGGTTCAGAAAGGCTAGTAACTTGCTCGAAGTTCATACATTTATTTAACAAATATCCTTGTGTTCCCACTCTGGGCTAGGCACTATTCTAGTAAGTGGGGCTATATCGATGACAAAATAGGTGAAATCTCTGCACTCATGGTGTCAGAGTAGATAGAACATTAGTAAATAAACAACCAAATCCGTAAGTGCTCAGCTGCTAACAACAAGGTTGGAGGTTTGAACCCACCCAACAGCTCCTAGGGAAAAAGACCTGATGATCTACTTCTGTAAAGGTTACAACCAAGACAACCTTATGGGGCAATTCTACTTTGTCATATGGGACTGCTAGTGAGTGAAAATCTATTGATGGCACCTAACAACAACAATAACAACAGCCAAATCCAT
Organism: Trichechus manatus latirostris; assembly: GCF_000243295.1. Taxonomy (NCBI): domain Eukaryota; kingdom Metazoa; phylum Chordata; class Mammalia; order Sirenia; family Trichechidae; genus Trichechus; species Trichechus manatus. Next base: position 2,337,524 of record NW_004444170.1, on the reverse strand, counting down.
ATCAGGTGAAGAGAAATGCCAGGAAGAAAAATAAAGCAGAGAAAGATGAATAGATTGTATGTGTACAGATACATTGTATGTTTACAGGATCATCAGGAAAGGTCTTTCTGCTATGGGACCTGCAGGAAGAAAGCGAGTAAGCTATACTGATTGACATCTTGGTGAATAGAGCTCTAGGAAGAGGGAAAGGCAAGTGGAAAATTCTGAGGTGGGAAACTTCTTAGCAGGTTTGAAGAATAGCAAACAGGGCAGGGGCAAAGCAAAGTGAGCTAAGGAGAGAGTGCTAAGAGGTCAGGTTAGAGAAGTAACAAGGACCAGGTTTGGAGTGCATTGTAGATGCATTGAAAGATTTTGGCTTTTACCTCTAGTGACTTGGGAAGTGATTGGGGAGTTTTGAGTAGACTTGTGTTGTAAGGACCACCTGAGATGTTGGGTAAGCATTTAGAAAACTATTTTAATTTCAAAACCAAAATCATTACCCTAAAATTGATTGCAACTCATAGTGACCCTATAGGACACAGTAGAACTGCCTCATATGGTTTCCAAGGAACAGCTGGTGGATTAGAACCGCTGACCTTTTGGTTATCAGCCAGGCTCTTAACCAGTGCACCTCCAGGACTCCATTTTCATTCCAGTGGAGAGATAATAGTGGATTGTGCAAGGTTGGAATCTTTGGTAAGTCTTGGTCAGACCCAGGACATATATTTAAGATAGAGTTTATAGTATTTGCTGTTGAGTAAGAATAAGAGAAAGAACATGTAAATCCAAGGTTTTCAGTCTGAGTAAATGGACAAATGTATTTGCTGACTACTATTAATTTTATTTTCACATACGTCACTTCTGATGTCTTTCTCTTTTTCTTATTCCCGTGACCTTGGTTTATGATATTATTACCACTCACCTGAAAAGTCACAGGAGTGGAGGAGGTGCCCCTACCTATTGTCTCTCCTTGCTCCCATCCAACATGTCAACTCTTTCAAGTTATTTTTTTTCTAAATCATAGCTCTAATAGGTCAGTCACTGACCCTTTTCAATTCAATTTCTCACTGAAAAAGAGCACTGGAATTACAGAGTTGTTAGGAAGCCAAGCAGTCATTTGAATCTAGTCACTGGACCCTAAAGCTCAACTGTTACACTATATGCAACTGACAGTTACTAGAGCTATATGACAGGAATTTATGTTAAATTTATATTAAATTAAATAATGCTTTTAAAATAAATAGCAAAGTTCTGGACAAATAATATTCGACCAGTATATGTTGTCCGAATAAATGTTCTTGTTAAAACAAGCTAGACTAACCTTAGTTTGAATTGCACACTCAAGAGAATCCTGTTTTGGTGAGAGTTTAGTACACCTCATTTGTTGCTGATGGTTGTCATCAACTTAACTCTGACTCATGGTGACCCCATGTACAACAGGACAAAATGATGCCCAGTTCTGTGCCATCTTCATGATCATCAGTATGTTTGACTTATTGTTGTGGCTACTGTATGTTTAGAGTGACATCCGACCTAGGGAGCTCATCTTCCAGCACTGTATTGGACAATGTTCTATTGTGATCCACAGGGTTTTCATTGGCTAGTTTTTGGAAGTATATTGCTAGGTCTTTCTTTCTAGTCTGTCTTAGTCTGGAGGCTCCTCTGAAACCTGTCCACCAAGAGTGATCCTGCTGGTGTTTGAAATACCAATGTCATAGCTCCCAGCATCATAGCAGCACACAGGCCACCACACTACGACTAACTGACAGAACGTGGTGGCACGTAATTTAGGCCCAGGATGTATTTCATCATTTATGTCTTATGACCATCTTGTTTTATTATTTTTTTAAAATATCTTTTAGATATAGGATATTACTTCTATGAGTCTTTCAAGGAAGAAAATACCATGTTCTATAGATGAATAATTTCTTTATTTTTATACTTGGGTCCAAGTTAATGTTGTAAAAGTTAACTAATATATATACATATATTTTCATATATCAAAATAACTGAAAACAGCTGAAGGTCCATTGATACTGTACTGCTGGAATAAATAAAGACACATATATAGAGAGATACATTGTGCATGCATTTAAAAACGCGATAGGTGCATCCATACAGACCGATGACATAAAAACAACAGCAAATATGAAAGGAAATCACAGTACAGGTTGTAAAGTCATGTAGAAGTCATTTATGTTAACAGGACAAAAAAAAAGAAAAGGCAGAAAAATGACTGTCACAATTTTTTTCTTTTTTTGCGAGGAGATTAAGAGACGACACACTTGCTATGTATTCTTCATTCCCTAATTGTTTGGGTTTGGCTCCCCCGCCCCCTCCGCCTAGATCACTTCTGTACAAAAACCAGAAAGAAAGTGGTTAACTAAAAACACAGATGAGAACCAGATTTTATATGTTCACACTGAAAAATTATTTATAAGTTTGAAATTCCAAAGTTTTTAGTAGATGCAGTTACTGGCATTAAAGAATTACATAGTCAAATTTGTAGACCACACAACTAGGGAAAATATTGTAAAGGTGAAGAGCTCATGGCACAGTCAGAGAAAAGGATGTTACCCAAAATGTTAGGTGTCTTTAGCTAGAACCATAAAACATTTCATGTTTACATCTGATACGTCCATTTATTCATTTTTTCCACAAGAAAAAATAAATGTGAAGGCAGCTCCTACCCTTACCCTGTAATTTGGATATCTCAAGCCTGGTAAGCTTGGCTGTCTTGGATTTATGATATGGTAGTCTCATGAATATTAGAATGGATGTAATAAAAAATGAATTTTTTTAAAATTCAAAAACACAAAGCATTCCAAGTCCACTTTAAAAATGTTTCTGTGTGTCTGTCTGTCTGTGTGTATGTATTTAGCCTGGCTTTATTTGCTGTCACTTCCACACTCATCAACTAAAATCTGGAAGGAATCAATTACTGAAAGTGTGATAGGAAAACAAAATATAAACCTCTGCTTGGGACTGTATTAAATACATAGGGAAATAAAAGATATAAACACTTTGTATTTTGGGCATAATAGGATACCATTCCATACGTAGGAGAAGTCAGAAGAACACACATTTTAAAGACAGGAAGGCTATAAGGCTAAAGATAATAACTTATAGAACTTGATGTGTACAGTCATTCAAGTCACTCATTTGTTCATTCCACAAATATTTATTGAATCTATTTGTGCAATATAGACACTATGGCAGATGCAAAGATTATCAGGTAGCATAGTTTAAAGACAGAAATGGGATTTGGAGGATGGAGATATGGATTCATATCCCAACTGTGCCTTTTGCTAGTTGGGTAAACTCAGGCAAATTATTTTTTTTTTTCCTTACCCTCAGAATCCTAATCTGTATCAAATGGAATTATTAATATGTATATATCAAAAAGTTTGAGTTGTTCTTAAATAACATGATATTTATGGAAGTTCTTTGTGAATTTATAGTTATTATCATTTTTCTATTGACACTTCTATTGAAAATAGCATATAAATACTTTTTAGTACCATAAAAATATAACCAAAATGTTCAAAAGAGGAAAACTCATTTTACATGGCTATAATTAACAGATTTGGTTAAATTTTCTTACTAAAATGATACAAAGTTATTTTTCAAGTCTTTTCATGGTCACATAAATACGAATAAAAGTTACATAATCAGAACTTGGAGTTAACCATACATTGGTGTTTAAAAGAAGTTGCCCATAGAGAATGTCCAGAGACATTTGCTATTATTTTTTGTGTCTGGATGCGTTATTAGATTGTCAGGATCATCATGGTGGAGGCAAGTCTTGTTCATTTTCATCACTTTTGCCCCGCTGCGACTGGGATTTCAAGTGAGATGAAATGTCTCAGAGGACAAAAATGAATTCTATTTAAAGACTTTCTAAAACAATCTGAAGATGACTCAAATTCCAAAGCTGAGAAAAGCTTGCTAAGCTGCTTTCTTTTTCTATTGAACACAAACAAAATAAATCTATAAAACTAAATAAAGTTTTTATACTTATACTTTATGAACCAGTTGTCTCTACTTTGTCTCATTTGATTAAAACAAAAAACCCTGATGGGATAGATGTTATCTTGATCTTCAGTTTATGAACACTGAATCTCAGAGATATGGAATGACTTTCTTAAAGCTTCTTGGTGGATTCCTGGATTAATCTTAACACCAAAGCACTGATATTCCACCTGATTGAGCTCTTTCCTGGATAGGTACATTGAGAGATCATGTAATGGTGCACGAAGCATTATGGAATATACGAAGTGTAGAGAATACAAAGTTTCACTTGCCATGAGGTCATCGCAAGGGCCTTCATTCTTAAAATTTTAATATCTCAAGTTAATAACACTTCCTGAAAAAGCTGGTCATCCTTTTAGTCAATACAAAGCCATCAACTGGTGTGGCCTTTGAAAATAAGGCATAAGTGCAGCAATGGTGAAGGAGCAGAAGAAAAAAAGAAGCTGTTTAATGAACAAACAAACATATCTACTCTTATGTTGCCATCGACAAATCTTTGGTGGCCATCCAGAGGAAAAAAAGATCATGGTATTGTACATTTTAGAATACTTAACCCAATGCTGGTTTAATTTATGGTCCCATGTCTCTAATCCTGCTACAGTGGCTCTTCCAGATTTATAATTCTTTGAGTGATGCCTAGGTAGCATTTTCCTCTTTAGCTAACTATGAAGGACCTCATTATTGAAAGTATAAATACAATGTTGCATGTATGAATTTGTATTTTGGAAAGTACTTAATATGCACATATATCCATCCTCAGAGTAAGAGGGAAGTGGGACTATGTTTTGAAACTTAAAGATGGCCCCAGTTGGCCATTTCTGTTGACCATCTTTCCTGTAGGGAAGCCTTAATGAGAGAGTCACTGCCTATTTAAGAGAAAATACTTCTTCAGGTAACTTTGGGGTTCTTTGGTAGCTTAATTTAGGACATTAGGATACTACTGGAGCATACCCATACCCATTGCTGTTGAGTCGTTTCCAACTCATAGTGACCCTATAGGATAGAGTAGAACTGCCCCTAGGGTTTCCAAGGAGTGGCTGGTAGATTTGAACTACCAACCTTTTCGTTAGCAGCTGAGCTCTTAACTACTGCGCCACCAGGGCTCCTACTGGAGCATAAGGATACTTAATGCCTATAATGGGAGGATATATAATTTGAAGTCTGTGGGTTGTTATTAGGGCAATTACTCAGCTTGCAACATTTCAAATGTGGACACTGTATGACACACTTTATATTTGCATTTCTTCTGTTTTGAATGCTACACATACTTTTCTAGAAAATATGTAAGTGCATTAAAAGGACTGAGAGTACCAATGATTAGTGATATAAAACAAATTAAATTTTAAGATGGAAAGGAGACATGTAAATTATAAAATCAAGTGAGTAGGTGTTCTTATTGCTGAATGTCTCTTTGACCTGTAACATAAAACAGCATTTGGCAAAATATTTTGGTCTGTATAATTATACATATTCAGAAGACCTGGGTTAGGTGTGGTGGGACAGGCATGGATTATGCAACAGGGATGAATGAAGACTTTTCACATATTCATTTATTCTTTTGTTCATAGCACATTAGCTGTGCACGTACTCTGCCATAAGAACTGGGGATACGTTAAAAGAGGCACATACTCAGTCCTTGACCATCTAGAATATACTATCTAGAGGGGGCGACAGAGAAATCAATGGGTAATCACATTAGAGTGATTTTCAGGGTTGTGATTGATAAAGTCCACGCCCTGGGCATACAACAGAGGAGCAGTTTATACACTCTAGAGGATTCTCAGAAGGCTTTCCATAGGAAGTTACTTGCAAGATTGGAACTGAGGTAGAGCTGGCTAAGTGAGGAGAAGCACACAAGTATTGCAGACAGACAGAAAAGCATGTTCACAGGGCCAGAGGTTTGCTTCTTGCATGAACTTTTAATATTGGATGAACATAGTCACTTTTGGGCACTCTTTCAGGTTGATTGAAATTCCTCAGAACTTTTATAAAGGCGTATTGTCCATGACCTGTGTACCCAACATGTAAGAGAAAATGGATAGTGGAGAGGAATAATTATTCAGAAAAACAACACCAGCAACAAACAAATCTTCTCTTAGGGCAAGTAATTCAAGTAATTAATCAGAATAATACCAGCAACAAACAAACATTCTCTTAGTGCTAAACAAAACAATAACAAAACCTGTTACAGTCCAGTGGATTCTGACTCATAGCAAACCCTTAGGACTAGTAAACATTATGTCCATATTTCTGCGTACACATACACACATAGCATACATTTCTGTGAGGAGTTAATATTTATTGCATGCCCTTCTATTATCTGAGTGAAATGACATGTGTTTTGAAAATATGCATTACATATGAATACACATCTCAATTTTTATATTCATAGTTTAAGGTGTCATTTTAATAACGATTACTGTGTTTGGAATATAAGTGCATATGGAGTACACTGTGTTGTCAGGGGATACTATATAGAAATTCTTATCGTTAAGATGATCTTGAAGAACATTTCTTAGCTTCTAGTATTTCTGAGTACGACCTTGAGTGTATCCCACCTGAATTTAGAGACCATCTCAAGAATAGATTTGACTCGTTGAACACTAATAACTGAAGATCAGACGAGTTGTGGAATGAAATCAAGGACATCGTACATGAAGAAAGCAAGAGGTCATTAAAAAGACAGGAAAGAAAGAAAAGACCAAAATAGATGTCAGAAGTGACTCTGAAACTTGCTCTTGAATGTCGAGCAGCTAAAGCAAAAAGGAGAAATGATGAAGTAAAAGAACTGAACAGAAGATTTCAACGGGTGGCTCCAGAAGACAATGTAAATTATTATAATGACATGTACAAAGAGCTAAAGATAAAAAACCGAAGGGGAAGAACATGCTCAGCTTTTCTAAAGCTGAAAGAACTGAAGAAAAAATTCAGGCCTCGAGTTGCAATAGTGAACGATTCTATGGGGAAAATATTAAACGACACAGGAAGCATCAAAAGAAGATGGAAGGAATACACAGAGTCACTATGCTGAAAAGAATTGGTCGACGTTCAACCATTTCAAGAGGTAGCATATGATCAGGAACTGATGGTACTGAAGGAAGAAGTCCAAGCTGCACTGAAAGCATTGGCAAAAAACAAGGCTCCAGGAATTGACGGAATATCAATCGAGATGTTTCAACAAATGAGTGCGGCCCTGGAAGTGCCACTCATCTATGCCAAGAAATTTGGAAGACAGCTACCTGGCTAACCCACTGGAGGAGATCCATATTTATGCCTATTCCCAAGAAAGGTGATCCAACTGCATGTGGAAATTATTGAACAGTATCATTAATATCACACGCAAGTAAAATTTTGCTGAAGATCATTCAAAAGCGGTGGCAGCAGTTTATTGACAGGGAACTGTCAGAAATTGAGGCCAGATTCAGAAGAGGACATGGAACCACGGATATCATTGCTGAAGTCAGACGGATCCTGGCTGAAAGCAAAGAATACCAGAAAGATGTTTGCTTGTGTTTTATTGACTATGCAAAGGCATTCGACTGTGTAGATCATAACAAATTATGCATAACGTTGCGAATAATGTGAATTCCAGCACACTTAATTGTGCTCATGAGGAATCTGTATATAGATCAAGAGGCAGTTGTTTGGACAGAACAAGGGGATACTGCATGGTTTAAAGTCAGGAAAGGTGTGAGTCAGGGTTGTATCCTTTCACCATACTTATTCAATCTGTGTGCTGAGCAAATAATTTGAGCAGCTGGACTATATGAAGAAGAATGGGGCATCAGGATTAGAGGAAGTCTCATTAGCAACCTGCTTTATGCAGGTGACACAGCCTTGCTTGCTGAAAGTGAAGAGGACTTGAAGCACTTACTGATGAAGATCAAAGACCACAGCTTTCAGTATGGATTAGACCTCAACATAAAGAAAACAAAAATCCTCACAACTGGAATGGACCAATAAGCAACATCATGATAAACAGAGAAAAGACTGAAGTCAAGAAATTCATTTTACTTGGATCCATAATCAACACCCATGAAAGCAGCAGTTAAGAAATCAAAAGATGCATTGCACTGGACAAATCAGCTGCAAAAGACCTATTGAAAGTGTTGAAGAGCAAAGATGTCACCTTGAAGACTACGGTGTGCCTGACCCAAGCCATGGTATTTTCCATCATATCATATGCATGCGAAAGCTGGATGATGAATAAGGAAGACCGAAGAAGAATTTGAGCCTTTGAATTGTGGTGTTGGCGAAGAATATTGAATATGCCATGAACTGCCAAAAGAAAGAACAAATCTGTCTTGAAAGAAGTACAGCCAGAATGCTCCTTAGAAGCAAGGATGACCAGACTACGTCTTACATACTTTGGACATATTCTCAGGAGGGATCAGTCCCTGGAGAAGGACATCATGCTTAGTAAAGTAGAGGGTCAGTGAAAAAGAGGAAGACCCTCAACCAGATGGATTGACATAGTGGCTGCAACAATGGGCTCATGCGTAACAATGATTTTGAGGATGGTGCAGGACTGGGCAGTGTGTCGTTCTTGGTACATAGGGTCGCTATGAGTTGGAACCGACTCGATGGCACCTAACAAGAGCAACATTTTTGAACTGTAGGTTTTAAATCACCTGGGCCAGGTGTTTTGTCAATATTTAATCATTTCAAATACCTATTCATTTGGTCTACTGCCATGATAAAGCATTTTAATATTAGGTCCTTCCCTTCGTCAACAGAAAATTTTTGAGTAATAGCCCTGCCCTTTATCCTTTTTTTCAGTGGCAAGATTATCTACAGGTCTCTGTCTCCCCTATCTAACTATCCCCACAGTGCATTGCACTGCTGCATTTAAGCTTCCTTTTGAGACACAATCTCTAAAGCAATCTTTTATTTTCCTTATTTAAAGATGTGTGTGTGTTTACTAAATAAAATTTAACAATAAAAATAAATCACAAAATATATCAAGTAAAAGTCTCCTATTAGAAACTCAAACATTCCCTCTACAACCTTGGAAGGCCTTGGAAAGAGTGTCATTGTGATAACCCCTACTCAGATGCCAACTAATCACTTGAGCGCCTGATAACCAAGCAAATAATTTATTAATCCATTTCAGGTTAAGAATCAGTTTTTAGAAATATATGTGGTGCTGGTGCTGGTGCTGGTGCTGGTTGGTGTGTGTGTGTGTGTGATTTTTCCCGGGAACGTACATTAACAAAGACAGATCTTGGCTGATTTTCAACGGCTATGTTTTCTAATAAATGTGTGTTTTTAAGACCTTATAAAGCATTTTTCTATAGAAACTCTTCTTGCAAATGGAAATTTCCTGAGCTATATTGGATTTTTTTAATGTAAACCATAAAGACCCTGAAGGAACACTGTCTCAAATGAACCTTCCAGTACTCTACAATATTGTTCTTACGAGGGATATAGTCTTGTACCATTTTTGGATACAGAGTACACTTTCGTCCCCAGAGGTAACACTTAACGTAGGCAAGGTCTTCTATGGGGATATACTTCTAGGTATTCCCTCAGATATTGCCTCAATGTCTAAGCAGCAGAAAATATTTCTTTTCCTATGACAGGAGGTAATTTCATCACACATGTTCTGTATATTCTTTACTGAGAGAAAAAGAACAGTATTTTGCAAAAGAGTAGGATTTTTGAAATGAGAGTTCATCACCATCCATGCATACACAGAAGACTTCCATCAGATAGGAGATGTGTGTACATTAGCGCCTCTAGTTTAGCTCAGCCTGTAGAGAAAACATGGAGCCCTGGTGGCACAGAGCTATCTAGTTAGCAGAACTATATCTAGTTCGCAGAGCTATATCTACTTAGCAGAGCTGCATCTAGTTATCAGAGCTTGGCTGCTAACCAGAAGGTCAGCAGTTCGAATCCACCAGGCGCTCCTTGGAAACCTTATGGGGCAGTTCTACTCTGTCCTTTAGGGTTGCTATGAGATGAAATTGACTTGAAGGCAACAGGTTATATGGAAAACAACTAAGGAAGTATTAATTCAGAAAGTCAAGTGTTCTTTCAGAATTGAAAATGCAACAAACAGCTGTAGGGTTCTGCACATGTTTTGCCTCATTTTATTATCCCACCTTAATTTTTTGTCTTATATTTCAGGTTACTTTGAGTGCATGTGTATGCTCCAGGTTATAGTATTTGGCATAAATAGAGTGAATAGGGTGCTTGAAATAGCTGTAACTTGAATCACCTGTGTTCTTAGAGCACAGAAAATAAAACCCAGAGTTAACATGTGGCATCTCTGGAAATTTCCACAAACTGTACTTAGTTCCAGTCCACTCAGATCTGGCTAATGATGTCTGCGTTGGCATCGTCCAGCGCATTTGTCTAACAGCCTAACCACAGCGCAGTTGACATGAGTGTTTGTAGAGCCGTATAGAAGCAGAAATAAAGAGGGAGTTAAATCTTCCGGTCTATCCTCTTCATTTCACACGTGAGATTCTTGCCCAAAGGCATATATCTAGTCAGCGGTAGAGTTTGAATTAAGCCTGGATTCTTCAGCTCTTAATCCAGTTCTGTTTCCACAAAATTCACACAGTGAAAAAATAGTTTTAAATCTTCTCACACTTAATCAATTCATATAATTACTTCAGAAACACGATTTCACATTATACATAAGTTTTGTGGTAAATAGTAATGATTTTTGTGAAAGTTTTGGAAAATTAAAATAAAAATTATAATAGCGTTTGGATTTGCTTGAGTATACTTTATGTTAAGAAAGTGCACTCAGCACTGTCCTTTAGACGGACTGAATGTGGAGCGTTCAGTCTAGTTGGTAGAAGAAGCTTCTAAATGGAGTGTGAATAAGAAGACAATAACAAGAAGCTTGAAGGTTGGCTGTTTCTGACCCTTATATCACAACTACAGTATCTGAGAAGAGCTGCTAAGTAGCTTCATACATGAGTCCTGAGAAAATGATGCTGTTGTTGAGATACATTTTTCTGTTAAAAAAGAATTTTATTGAACTAGATTTTCAAGATATGACTGAATTTTCTAGATTCATATTAGCAGTTTTTCAGTGTGCATTTTTTCTCTAAAGACTTTGTAATTTTCTAATTTTCCCTGCTGTTGACTCATACAATCCATCACTTCAGTCAGTTGATTCAAACAACTGTGAAAATAACATTATTTACAATAAGTATGAGTATAATTGGGGGTGAAAACTATGACCTGTTTGAAGGGTTATGCAAATTAATAATGCTTTTAGGAAAGGTATGGGCTCTGCATTACAGATATTATGGATATGAGATAGAAATCTGCCTGACAAATTACCTTGATTTGTCTCAACATTATTTTTAATTTGTGATTTCCTTTTATTTTCCCCTTATGTTTATAATTGGTACAAAGTGTTAAACTATTGGATATTGAATCACTACATATTATATCAACATTTTATGAAAGATACGAAGCTTATATAAAATTTCAGTGCTTCTAACAAAAGAAATGATGGCATGCCTTAAAACACTATACAATGGGTCATAGATTATATAAATTGACTCCAAATGTGTTTTAGTTATTATGCTAAAAAAGTCCATATTTCTATTGTTCCGAAATTTTTAGTATATTCCTTTCTGCTAAAATCTAAGCACTGGGTAAGTTTTTTAGCAAGAAAAAGAATTTGGGATATATATCTAAGTTGTTGTTCTAAATATACCTCAATTGGCAGAACTATTTTTTTCAAGATTATTTTTGAATTATAGCTATGACTAAGTTATAATGTATTTTAATTAAAACAAAAATAGTTCAACTTGGCGGGATTTTAATTTTACATCAGAGATTTAGCTAAGTAAACACTTTCACCTACTAACCTTTTTAAAATGAGATGTGACATGTTAAACACAAAAATTGTTATTTTGTCTATTAAACTATCCTCCTTGAAGGAAGGGGCTCTGTTAAATCCTCTTCATCCCAACGTCTACAGGGCTTATTTTATGGTTAAAATATAGATAATTTAGATACCCCAAAAAATCTCACCATCTTCAAGGTGTAATGTTACAAACAAAAGAAAAGAAACAAACAACAGCAAACCTTCATTCCATTATACTGATCATTTTTGGTGTCTCTGTGACAAAGTAGAACTGTGCACCACAGGGTTTCAAGGGCTGATGTTTCAGAAATAGATCTCCAGGCTTTTCTTCTGAGGGAACTCTGGATGGAATCAAACCTCTAAACTTTTGGTTAGCAGTTGAGCGTTTTAACAGTTTATACCACCAACGGACCCCAGTAATTATTTAGTCACTTTTAATATGTTTTTAAACATTCACTTTCTATTGAACACTGGCCATCAGTTACAATTCTTAGGCTTTTCTCTGTGTGGTTGCCATATGAATGATATATTATATGACTGAATATACCATGGACTGCCAGAAGAACCAACAGATCTGTCTTGGAAGAAGTACAGCCAGAATGCTCCTTAGAAGCAAGGATGGCAAGACTTCGTCTCACATACTTTGGACATGTTATCAGGAGGGATCAGTCCCTGGAGAAGGACCTCATGCTTGGTAAAGTAGAGGGTCAGTGAAAAAGAAGAAGACCCTCAGTGAGATGGGTTGACACAGTGGCTGCAGCTATGGGCTCAAACATAGCATCGATTGTGAGGATGGCACAGTGTTTCATTCTGTTGTACATAGGGTCTCTCTAAGTCAGAACTGACTTGAAGGCACCTAACAACAACATTGCTATGAACTGTAGATTTGACATCCATGTTTTATGAATCTTCACACTCTCTCAGCTCTGCTCAAGTCTGTATACCTGGAGATAGCTGGTGAAGTGTCAACACTTTATAGGTATTACTGGTCAGAGACATCCTGTTGAAGAGGATAGCAGTATAATCTCTTGAAAAAGTAAAACTATTCTAAGGGTTTCTGTTCCACGCATTGCCCGGTTTTAATGGAAGTGTAGTTTTTAATTAAAATTCCAGATCTGAATTTACATCTAGGTATAGAATGCTTAAAATATGAAGCTTGGGGTCTTTTTCATTGTCACGATGCCACAATAGCTGTTACTTTACAAGATTTGCAAAAAGCCAATCATGTATAAAGAAAAAAAATAGAGTCCTTTATGTAAAATATTTTCATTCGAGGTTATTACTACAGAGTTTCCAAAGTGGAGTGATCTGAAATTTAAAATTCTTAGTTTGCCTTTCCAAGGTGTTTTAGTTTGTATGGCAGCATTTGGGTATCTCATGCGCTTTGTATTTCTAGACAATTGCCTTTAGCCTTGTGTCTCCATGAGTAGGAAAGCCAACACACTTCAAAAGTTGAAAAAAATCTTGATTTAAAGTAAATGACTGTCATGTAGTTTACTGTTCACTGATTGTATTACCATAATACTTTATTCAAAGGTCTGTACTGTAGTTATAAATTGCACATAAATACGTTCAACTGTACCTGCTGTTATTAGGAGCAGGTTCTTAATCTGGTATTAGGCTTTGTTCTTCCAATTCTAATGAGTTAATATTGTATTTAGTTTTATAGTTGTGGTCATCCGTGGAACGGAGCTCCCGTGGAGAGTACTCTACTTTCTTTTATAAAAACATTTTTATGCCCTGAGTTATCTTCCTGACTTCATCAGGCGCCTGATGAACCACCACCTGTCTTCTTGGCACCCGAACATGATTGAAGTGCGGGTTCTGCCTTTCCAGGGCAAACCCAGCTCATTGTACGAACAAGTGTCAACAGGTGTGCAAGTGCACGGCGCTGGGCCAGGGGGTTGGGACTGGCAGGGAAGAAGGCCGTTCTTAGCAGAGATGGCACTTGCAGTTGTGAACATGCTCCCTGTGAAGATCCACTCCTGCCTGGCACCTTTGGTTTACTGAAAAGATCCAACCACCTTTAGAATAGGCAGGACGCCATCCTGACAGATGGGCCTAAGTGTAGCCAAGTTACCAAGTATTCTATGCTTCAAGTGTCTCTGCCAGAAGTTTGAGCCTCCGCCAGCACTGTCCACATGAATGTCTGTCTTCAAACCTGGACATGATGTTTATGGCATGACACTCTCACAAAACCCCTTGATGCCCGGCATTAACTTACGCTTGTTCAAAGGTCTACGCGGGGAGGTTTAGCACCTAACAAGCCAGAGTCAATTTTGATACAATAGTAATCCAGCTGTTTCCATTTACTGCCCTCTACTGGACGTACGAATCAATGAAACTTCAAGAGCTGTACTTGAAATGTGTTCTCTTTCTTGGAACCTAAAGACAGAAGCCACATGGCAGTTAATAGTAATCTGACGAAAGGAAGATTGTATGCAAATATGATGTCCTTTCTCTATATTTTACAATTAATATAAAAACTTCAAGTAAAACGTCAAAATCCGTGACTGTCATGTATATGTGTTACAATTTGTCAACACAGCATTTTAACATTACAATAAATCCATGTAGGAAAATCTGTTTCTCTTTTCGTTTTTTTTTTTTTTTTTTGGGGCATGAGGTCAAGGGGCAAGTCTGTGAACAGGAAGAGTGTTTGTACTATGATTTTGTTTCTGAGGATTTAAAAAAGAATTTTTTT